>NW_026697357.1:0-27244 GCF_030435755.1 Ochotona princeps | reverse complement strand
AAGGAAACTCATTTTTCACACTCTATGCTTAGTGCCCTTTGAGTGCATTATCTAGGAATGAACCTGGTAGAGCATCCCACACAAACGAATGCTCCACATGCGGGTTTCACATGCCACCAACTCCACATTCACAGGCAACTTCAGCGCCACAGCCGTTTTCAGATAGCCCTCAATGCAAAGGCTCTAGACGCAAATATTCGCGTGAGAGCTAATTCAATCAAGGAAACACTGCATGTTGGTGAAGGGCATATGGAAGAAGGATCAGCCGATTGGTTCTTGTGGGAGAACAACTCCATTTGGCTCACTAACTTCACACACCATCAGGCTTCCAAGCAGCTCTCAAGGAAACTCAGTTTTCACACTCTATGCTTAGTGCACTTTGAGTGCATTATCTAGGATTGAACCTGGTAGAGCATCCCACACAAACGAATGCTCCACATGCGGGTTTCACATGCCACCAACTCCACATTCACAGGCAACTTCAGCGCCACAGTCGTTTTCAGATAGCCCTCAATGCAAAGGCTCTAGACGCAAATATTGGTGTGAGAGCTAATTCAATCAAGGAAACAGTGCATGTTGGTGAAGGGCATATTGAAGAAGGATCGGCCGAGTGGTTCTTGTGGGAGAACAACTGCATTTGGCTCACTAACTTCACACACCATCAGGCTTCCAAGCAGCTCTCAAGGAAACTCAGTTTTCACACTCTATGCTTAGTGCCCTTTGAGTGCATTATCTAGGAATGAACCTGGTAGAGCATCCCACACAAACGAATGCTCCACATGCGGGTTTCACATGCCACCAACTCCACATTCACAGGCAACTTCAGCGCCACAGCCGTTTTCAGATAGCCCTCAATGCAAAGGCTCTAGACGCAAATATTGGTGTGAGAGCTAATTCAATCAAGGAAACACTGCATGTTGGTGAAGGGCATATTGAAGAAGGATCAGCCGAGTGGTTCTTGAGGGAGAACAACTCCATTTGGCTCACTAACTTCACACACCATCAGGCTTCCAAGCAGCTCTCAAGGAAACTCACTTTTCACACTCTATGCTTAGTGCCCTCTGTGTGCCTAGGACTGAAATGAAGCTTGGTCAGCATCCCACACAAACGAATGCTCCACATGCGGGTTTCACATGCCACCAACTCCACATTCACAGGCAACTTCAGCGCCACAGCCGTTTTCAGATAGCCCTCAATGCAAAGGCTCTAGACGCAAATATTGGTGTGAGAGCTAATTCAATCAAGGAAACACTGCATGTTGGTGAAGGGCATATTGAAGAAGGATCAGCCGAGTGGTTCTTGTGGGAGAACAACTCCATTTGGCTCACTAACTTCACACACCATCAGGCTTCCAAGCAGCTCTCAAGGAAACTCAGTTTTCACACTCTATGCTTACTGCCCTTTGTATGCCTAGGACTGAAATGAAGCTTGGAGAGCATCCCACACAAACGAATGCTCCACATGCGGGTTTCACATGCCACCAACTCCACATTCACAGGCAACTTCAGCGCCACAGCCGTTTTCAGCTAGCCCTCAATGCAAAGGCTCTAGACGCAAATATTGGTGTGAGAGCTAATTCAATCAAGGAAACACTGCATGTTGGTGAAGGGCATATTGAAGAAGGATCAGCCGAGTGGTTCTTGTGGGAGAACAACTCCATTTGGCTCACTAACTTCACACACCATCAGGCTTCCAAGCAGCTCTCAAGGAAAATCAGTTTTCACACTCTATGCTTAGTGCCCTTTGAGTGCATTATCTAGGAATGAACCTGGTAGAGCATCCCACACAAACGAATGCTCCACATGCGGGTTTCACATGCCACCAACTCCACATTCACAGGCAACTTCAGCGCCACAGCCGTTTTCAGATAGCCCTCAATGCAAAGGCTCTAGACGCAAATATTGGTGTGAGAGCTAATTCCATCAAGGAAACACTGCATGTTGGTGAAGGGCATATTGAAGAAGGATCAGCCGAGTGGTTCTTGTGGGAGAACAACTCCATTTGGCTCACTAACTTCACACACCATCAGGCTTCCAAGCAGCTCTCAAGGAAACTCAGTTTTCACACTCTATGCTTAGTGCCCTTTGTATGCCTAGGACTGAAATGAAGCTTGGAGAGCATCCCACACAAACGAATGCTCCACATGCGGGTTTCACATGCGTCCAACTCCACATTCACAGGCAACTTCAGCGCCACAGCCGTTTTCAGCTAGCCCTCAATGCAAAGGCTCTAGACGCAAATATTGGTGTGAGAGCTAATTCAATCAAGGAAACACTGCATGTTGGTGAAGGGCATATTGAAGAAGGATCAGCTGAGTGGTTCTTGTGGGAGAACAACTCCATTTGGCTCACTAACTTCACACACCATCAGGCTTCCAAGCAGCTCTCAAGGAAACTCAGTTTTCACACTCTATGCTTAGTGCCCTTTGAGTGCCTAGGACTGAAATGAAGCTTGGAGAGCATCCCACATAAACGAATGCTCCACATGCGGTTTTCACATGCCACCAACTCCACATTCACAGGCAACTTCAGCGCCACAGCCGTTTTCAGATAGCCCTCAATGCAAAGGCTCTAGACGCAAATATTGGTGTGAGAACTAATTCAATCAAGGAAACACTGCATGTTGGTGAAGGGCATATTGAAGAAGGATCAGCCGAGTGGTTCTTGTGGGAGAACAACTCCATTTGGCTCACTAACTTCACACACCATCAGGCTTCCAAGCAGCTCTCAAGGAAACTCAGTTTTCAACTCTATGCTTAGTGCCCTTTGTATGCCTAGGACTGAAATGAAGCTTGGAGAGCATCCCACACAAACGAATGCTCCACATGCGGTTTTCACATGCCACCAATTCCACATTCACAGGCAACTTCAGCGCCACAGCCGTTTTCAGATAGCCCTCAATGCAAAGGCTCTAGACGCAAATATTGGTGTGAGAGCTAATTCAATCAAGGAAACACTGCATGTTGGTGAAGGGCATATTGAAGAAGGACCAGCCTAGTGGTTCTTGTGGGAGAACAACTCCATTTGGCTCACTAACTTCACCTTCACACACCATCAGGCTTCCAAGCAGCTCTCAAGGAAACTCAGTTTTCACACTCTATGTTTAGTGCCCTTTGAGTGCATTATCTAGGAATGAACCTGGTAGAGCATCCCACACAAACGAATGCTCCACATGCGGGTTTCACATGCCACCAACTCCACATTCACAGGCAACTTCAGCGCCACAGCCGTTTTCAGATAGCCCTCAATGCAAAGGCTCTAGACGCAAATATTCGCGTGAGAGCTAATTCAATCAAGGAAACACTGCATGTTGGTGAAGGGCATATGGAAGAAGGATCAGCCGAGTGGTTCTTGTGGGAGAACAACTCCATTTGGCTCACTAACTTCACACACCATCAGGCTTCCAAGCAGCTCTCAAGGAAACTCATTTTTCACACTCTATGCTTAGTGCCCTTTCAGTGCATTATCTAGGAATGAACCTGGTAGAGCATCCCACACAAACGAATGCTCCACATGCGGGTTTCACATGCCACCAACTCCACATTCACAGGCAACTTCAGCGCCACAGCCGTTTTCAGATAGCCCTCAATGCAAAGGCTCTAGACGCAAATATTGGTGTGAGAGCTAATTCAATCAAGGAAACACTGCATGTTGGTGAAGGGCATATTGAAGAAGGATCAGCTGAGTGGTTCTTGTGGGAGAACAACTCCATTTGGCTCACTAACTTCACACACCATCAGGCTTCCAAGCAGCTCTCAAGGAAACTCAGATTTCACATTCTATGCTTAGTGCCCTTTGTATGCCTAGGACTGAAATGAAGCTTGGAGAGCATCCCACACAAACGAATGCTCCACATGCGGGTTTCACATGCCACCAACTCCACATTCACAGGCAACTTCAGCGCCACAGCCGTTTTCAGATAGCCCTCAATGCAAAGGCTCTAGACGCAAATATTGGTGTGAGAGCTAATTCAATCAAGGAAACACTGCATGTTGGTGAAGGGCATATTGAAGAAGGATCAGCCGAGTGGTTCTTGTGGGAGAACAACTCCATTTGGCTCACTAACTTCACACACCATCAGGCTTCCAAGCAGCTCTCAAGGAAACTCAGTTTTCACACTCTATGTTTAGTGCCCTTTGAGTGCATTATCTAGGAATGAACCTGGTAGAGCATCCCTCATAAACGAATGCTCCACATGCGGTTTTCACATGCCACCAACTCCACATTCACAGGCAACTTCAGCGCCACAGCCGTTTTCAGATAGCCCTCAATGCAAAGGCTCTAGACGCAAATATTGGTGTGAGAGCTAATTCAATCAAGGAAACACTGCATGTTGGTGAAGGGCATATTGAAGAAGGATCAGCCGAGTGTTTCTTGTGGGAGAACAACTGCATTTGGCTCACTAACTTCACACACCATCAGGCTTCCAAGCAGCTCTCAAGGAAACTCAGTTTTCACACTCTATGTTTAGTGCCCTTTGAGTGCATTATCTAGGAATAAACCTGGTAGAGCATCCCACACAAACGAATGCTCCACATGCGGGTTTCACATGCCACCAACTCCACATTCACAGGCAACTTCAGCGCCACAGCCGTTTTCAGATAGCTCTGAATGCAAAGGCTCTAGACGCAAATATTCGCGTGAGAGCTAATTCAATCAAGGAAACACTGCATGTTGGTGAAGGGCATATGGAAGAAGGATCAGCCGAGTGGTTCTTGTGGGAGAACAACTGCATTTGGCTCACTAACTTCACACACCATCAGGCTTCCAAGCAGCTCTCAAGGAAACTCAGTTTTCACACTCTATATTTAGTGCCCTTTGAGTGCATTATCTAGGAATGAACCTGGTAGAGCATCCCACACAAACGAATGCTCCACATGCGGGTTTCACATGCCACCAACTCCACATTCACAGGCAACTTCAGCGCCACAGCCGTTTTCAGATAGCTCTGAATGCAAAGGCTCTAGACGCAAATATTCGCGTGAGAGCTAATTCAATCAAGGAAACACTGCATGTTGGTGAAGGGCATATGGAAGAAGGATCAGCCGAGTGGTTCTTGTGGGAGAACAACTCCATTTGGCTCACTAACTTCACACACCATCAGGCTTCCAAGCAGCTCTCAAGGAAACTCATTTTTCACACTCTATGCTTAGTGCCCTTTGAGTGCATTATCTAGGAATGAACCTGGTAGAGCATCCCACACAAACGAATGCTCCACATGCGGGTTTCACATGCCACCAACTCCACATTCACAGGCAACTTCAGCGCCACAGCCGTTTTCAGATAGCCCTCAATGCAAAGGCTCTAGACGCAAATATTGGTGTGAGAGCTAATTCAATCAAGGAAACACTGCATGTTGGTGAAGGGCATATTGAAGAAGGATCAGCCGAGTGGTTCTTGTGGGAGAACAACTCCATTTGGCTCACTAACTTCACACACCATCAGGCTTCCAAGCAGCTCTCAAGGAAACTCAGTTTTCAACTCTATGCTTAGTGCCCTTTGTATGCCTAGGACTGAAATGAAGCTTGGAGAGCATCCCACACAAACGAATGCTCCACATGCGGGTTTCACATGCCACCAACTCCACATTCACAGGCAACTTCAGCGCCACAGCCGTTTTCAGATAGCCCTCAATGCAAAGGCTCTAGACGCAAATATTGGTGTGAGAGCTAATTCAATCAAGGAAACACTGCATGTTGGTGAAGGGCATATTGAAGAAGGATCAGCCGAGTGGTTCTTGTGGGAGAACAACTCCATTTGGCTCACTAACTTCACACACCATCAGGCTTCCAAGCAGCTCTCAAGGAAACTCAGTTTTCACACTCTATGCTTAGTGCCCTTTGAGTGCATTATCTAGGAATGAACCTGGTAGAGCATCCCACACAAACGAATGCTCCACATGCGGGTTTCACATGCCACCAACTCCACATTCACAGGCAACTTCAGCGCCACAGCCGTTTTCAGATAGCCCTCAATGCAAAGGCTCTAGACGCAAATATTGGTGTGAGAGCTAATTCAATCAAGGAAACACTGCATGTTGGTGAAGGGCATATTGAAGAAGGATCAGCCGAGTGGTTCTTGAGGGAGAACAACTCCATTTGGCTCACTAACTTCACACACCATCAGGCTTCCAAGCAGCTCTCAAGGAAACTCAGTTTTCACACTCTATGCTTAGTGCCCTTTGTGTGCCTAGGACTGAAATGAAGCTTGGTCAGCATCCCACACAAACGAATGCTCCACATGCGGGATTCACATGCCACCAACTCCACATTCACAGGCAACTTCAGCGCCACAGCCGTTTTCAGATAGCCCTCAATGCAAAGGCTCTAGACGCAAATATTGGTGTGAGAGCTAATTCAATCAAGGAAACACTGCATGTTGGTGAAGGGCATATTGAAGAAGGATCAGCCCAGTGGTTCTTGTGGGAGAACAACTCCATTTGGCTCACTAACTTCACACACCATCAGGCTTCCAAGCAGCTCTCAAGGAAACTCAGTTTTCACACTCTATGCTTAGTGCCCTTTGTATGCCTAGGACTGAAATGAAGCTTGGAGAGCATCCCACACAAACGAATGCTCCACATGCGGGTTTCACATGCGTCCAACTCCACATTCACAGGCAACTTCAGCGCCACAGCCGTTTTCAGCTAGCCCTCAATGCAAAGGCTCTAGACGCAAATATTGGTGTGAGAGCTAATTCAATCAAGGAAACACTGCATGTTGGTGAAGGGCATATTGAAGAAGGATCAGCCGAGTGGTTCTTGTGGGAGAACAACTCCATTTGACTCACTAACTTCACACACCATCAGGCTTCCAAGTAGCTCTCAAGGAAACTCAGTTTTCACACTCTATGCTTAGTGCCCTTTGAGTGCATTATCTAGGAATGAACCTGGTGAGCATCCCACACAAACGAATGCTCCACATGCGGGTTTCACATGCCACCAACTCCACATTCACAGGCAACTTCAGCGCCACAGCCGTTTTCAGATAGCCCTCAATGCAAAGGCTCTAGACGCAAATATTGGTGTGAGAGCTAATTCAATCAAGGAAACACTGCATGTTGGTGAAGGGCATATTGAAGAAGGATCAGCCGAGTGGTTCTTGTGGGAGAACAACTCCATTTGGCTCACTAACTTCACACACCATCAGGCTTCCAAGCAGCTCTCAAGGAAACTCAGTTTTCACACTCTATGCTTAGTGCCCTTTGTGTGCATTATCTAGGAATGAACCTGGTAGAGCATCCCACACAAACGAATGCTCCACATGCGGGTTTCACATGCCACCAACTCCACATTCACAGGCAACTTCAGCGCCACAGCCGTTTTCAGATAGCCCTCAATGCAAAGGCTCTAGACGCAAATATTCGCGTGAGAGCTAATTCAATCAAGGAAACACTGCATGTTGGTGAAGGGCATATTGAAGAAGGATCAGCCGAGTGGTTCTTGTGGGAGAACAACTCCATTTGGCTCACTAACTTCACACACCATCAGGCTTCCAAGCAGCTCTCAAGGAAACTCAGTTTTCACACTCTATGCTTAGTGCACTTTGAGTGCATTATCTAGGAATGAACCTGGTAGAGCATCCCACACAAACGAATGCTCCACATGCGGGTTTCACATGCCACCAACTCCACATTCACAGGCAACTTCAGCGCCACAGCCGTTTTCAGATAGCCCTCAATGCAAAGGCTCTAGACGCAAATATTGGTGTGAGAGCTAATTCAATCAAGGAAACACTGCATGTTGGTGAAGGGCATATTGAAGAAGGATCGGCCGAGTGGTTCTTGTGGGAGAACAACTGCATTTGGCTCACTAACTTCACACACCATCAGGCTTCCAAGCAGCTCTCAAGGAAACTCAGTTTTCACACTCTATGCTTAGTGCCCTTTGAGTGCCTAGGACTGAAATGAAGCTTGGAGAGCATCCCACATAAACGAATGCTCCACATGCGGTTTTCACATGCCACCAACTCCACATTCACAGGCAACTTCAGCGCCACAGCCGTTTTCAGATAGCCCTCAATGCAAAGGCTCTAGACGCAAATATTGGTGTGAGAGCTAATTGAATCAAGGAAACACTGCATGTTCGTGAAGGGCATATTGAAGAAGGATCGGCCGAGTGGTTCTTGTGGGAGAACAACTCCATTTGGCTCACTAACTTCACACACCATCAGGCTTCCAAGCAGCTCTCAAGGAAACTCAGTTTTCACACACTATGCTTAGTGACCTTTGAGTGCCTAGGACTGAAATGAAGCTTGGAGAGCATCCCACACAAACGAATGCTCCACATGCGGGTTTCACATGCCACCAACTCCACATTCACAGGCAACTTCAGCGCCACAGCCGTTTTCAGATAGCCCTCAATGCAAAGGCTCTAGACGCAAATATTGGTGTGAGAGCTAATTCAATCAAGGAAACACTGCATGTTGGTGAAGGGCATATTGAAGAAGGATCAGCCGAGTGGTTCTTGGGGGAGAACAACTCCATTTGGCTCTCTAACTTCACCTTCACACACCATCAGACTTCCAAGCAGCTCTCAAGGAAACTCAGTTTTCACACTCTATGTTTAGTGCTCTTTGAGTGCATTATCTAGGAATGAATCTGGTAGAGCATCCCACACAAACGAATGCTCCACATGTGGGTTTCACATGCCACCAACTCCACATTCACAGGCAACTTCAGCGCCACAGCCGTTTTCAGATAGCCCTCAATGCAAAGGCTCTAGACGCAAATATTGGTGTGAGAGCTAATTCAAACAAGGAAACACTGCATGTTGGTGAAGGGCATATTGAAGAAGGATCAGCCGAGTGGTTCTTGTGGGAGAACAACTCCATTTGGCTCACTAACTTCACACACCATCAGGCTTCCAAGCAGCTCTCAAGGAAACTCAGTTTTCACACTCTATGCTTAGTGCACTTTGAGTGCATTATCTAGGAATGAACCTGGTAGAGCATCCCACACAAACGAATGCTCCACATGCGGGTTTCACATGCCACCAACTCCACATTCACAGGCAACTTCAGCGCCACAGCCGTTTTCAGATAGCCCTCAATGCAAAGGCTCTAGACGCAAATATTGGTGTGAGAGCTAATTCAATCAAGGAAACACTGCATGTTGGTGAAGGGCATATTGAAGAAGGATCGGCCGAGTGGTTCTTGTGGGAGAACAACTCCATTTGGCTCACTAACTTCACACACCATCAGGCTTCCAAGCAGCTCTCAAGGAAACTCAGTTTTCACACTCTATGCTTAGTGCCCTTTGAGTGCCTAGGACTGAAATGAAGCTTGGAGAGCATCCCACATAAACGAATGCTCCACATGCGGTTTTCACATGCCACCAACTCCACATTCACAGGCAACTTCAGCGCCACAGCCGTTTTCAGATAGCCCTCAATGCAAAGGCTCTAGACGCAAATATTGGTGTGAGAGCTAATTCAATCAAGGAAACACTGCATGTTGGTGAAGGGCATATTGAAGAAGGATCAGCCGAGTGGTTCTTGTGGAGAACAACTCCATTTGGCTCACTAACTTCACACACCATCAGGCTTCCAAGCAGCTCTCAAGGAAACTCAGTTTTCAACTCTATGCTTAGTGCCCTTTGTATGCCTAGGACTGAAATGAAGCTTGGAGAGCATCCCACACAAACGAATGCTCCACATGCGGGTTTCACATGCCACCAACTCCACATTCACAGGCAACTTCAGCGCCACAGCCGTTTTCAGCTAGCCCTCAATGCAAAGGCTCTAGACGCAAATATTGGTGTGAGAGCTAATTCAATCAAGGAAACACTGCATGTTCGTGAAGGGCATATTGAAGAAGGATCGGCCAAGTGGTTCTTGTGGGAGAACAACTCCATTTGGCTCACTAACTTCACACACCATCAGGCTTCCAAGCAGCTCTCAAGGAAACTCAGTTTTCAACTCTATGCTTAGTGCCCTTTGTATGCCTAGGACTGAAATGAAGCTTGGAGAGCATCCCACACAAACGAATGCTCCACATGCGGGTTTCACATGCCACCAACTCCACATTCACAGGCAACTTCAGCGCCACAGCCGTTTTCAGCTAGCCCTCAATGCAAAGGCTCTAGACGCAAATATTGGTGTGAGAGCTAATTGAATCAAGGAAACACTGCATGTTCGTGAAGGGCATATTGAAGAAGGATCGGCCGAGTGGTTCTTGTGGGAGAACAACTCCATTTGGCTCACTAACTTCACACACCATCAGGCTTCCAAGCAGCTCTCAAGGAAACTCAGTTTTCACACACTATGCTTAGTGACCTTTGAGTGCCTAGGACTGAAATGAAGCTTGGAGAGCATCCCACACAAACGAATGCTCCACATGCGGTTTTCACATGCCACCAACTCCACATTCACAGGCAACTTCAGCGCCACAGCCGTTTTCAGATAGCCCTCAATGCAAAGGCTCTAGACGCAAATATTGGTGTGAGAGCTAATTCAATCAAGGAAACACTGCATGTTGGTGAAGGGCATATTGAAGAAGGATCAGCCGAGTGGTTCTTGTGGGAGAACAACTCCATTTGGCTCACTAACTTCACACACCATCAGGCTTCCAAGCAGCTCTCAAGGAAACTCAGTTTTCACACTCTATGCTTAGTGCCCTTTGAGTGCATGATCTAGGAATGAACCTGGTAGAGCATCCCACACAAACGAATGCTCCACATGCGGGTTTCACATGCCACCAACTCCACATTCACAGGCAACTTCAGCGCCACAGCCGTTTTCAGATAGCCCTCAATGCAAAGGCTCTAGACGCAAATATTGGTGTGAGAGCTAATTCAATCAAGGAAACACTGCATGTTGGTGAAGGGCATATTGAAGAAGGATCAGCCAAGTGGTTCTTGTGGGAGAACAACTCCATTTGGCTCACTAACTTCACACACCATCAGGCTTCCAAGCAGCTCTCAAGGAAACTCAGTTTTCACACTCTATGCTTAGTGCCCTTTGAGTGCATTATCTAGGAATGAACCTGGTAGAGCATCCCACACAAACGAATGCTCCACATGCGGGTTTCAAATGCCACCAACTCCACATTCACAGGCAACTTCAGCGCCACAGCCGTTTTCAGATAGCCCTCAATGCAAAGGCTCTAGATAAAATATTGGTGTGAGAGCTAATTCAATCAAGGAAACACTGCATGTTGGTGAAGGGCATATTGAAGAAGGATCAGCCGAGTGGTTCTTGTGGGAGAACAACTCCATTTGGCTCACTAACTTCACACACCATCAGGCTTCCAAGCAGCTCTCAAGGAAACTCAGTTTTCACACTCTATGCTTAGTGCCCTTTGAGTGCCTATGACTGAAATGAAGCTTGGAGAGCATCCCACATAAACGAATGCTCCACATGCGGGTTTCACATGCCACCAACTCCACATTCACAGGCAACTTCAGCGCCACAGCCGTTTTCAGATAGCCCTCAATGCAAAGGCTCTAGACGCAAATATTGGTGTGAGAGCTAATTCAATCAAGGAAACACTGCATGTTGGTGAAGGGCATATTGAAGAAGGACCAGCCTAGTGGTTCTTGTGGGAGAACAACTGCATTTGGCTCACTAACTTCACACACCATCAGGCTTCCAAGCAGCTCTCAAGGAAACTCAGTTTTCACACTCTATGCTTAGTGCCCTTTGAGTGCATTATCTAGGAATGAACCTGGTAGAGCATCCCACACAAACGAATGCTCCACATGCGGGTTTCACATGCCACCAACTCCACATTCACAGGCAACTTCAGCGCCACAGCCGTTTTCAGATAGCCCTCAATGCAAAGGCTCTAGACGCAAATATTGGTGTGAGAGCTAATTCAATCAAGGAAACAGTGCATGTTGGTGAAGGGCATATTGAAGAAGGACCAGCCGAGTGGTTCTTGTGGGAGAACAACTCCATTTGGCTCACTAACTTCACACACCATCAGGCTTCCAAGCAGCTCTCAAGGAAACTCAGTTTTCACACTCTATGCTTAGTGCCCTTTGAGTGCATGATCTAGGAATGAACCTGGTAGAGCATCCCACACAAACGAATGCTCCACATGCGGGTTTCACATGCCACCAACTCCACATTCACAGGCAACTTCAGCGCCACAGCCGTTTTCAGATAGCCCTCAATGCAAAGGCTCTAGACGCAAATATTGGTGTGAGAGCTAATTCAATCAAGGAAACACTGCATGTTGTTGAAGGGCATATTGAAGAAGGATCAGCCGAGTGGTTCTTGTGGGAGAACAACTCCATTTGGCTCACTAACTTCACACACCATCAGGCTTCCAAGCAGCTCTCAAGGAAACTCAGTTTCCACACTCTATGCTTAGTGCCCTTTGAGTGCATTATCTAGGAATGAACCTGGTAGAGCATCCCACACAAACGAATGCTCCTCATGCGGGTTTCACATGCCACCAACTCCACATTCACAGGCAACTTCAGCGCCACAGCCGTTTTCAGATAGCCCTCAATGCAAAGGCTCTAGACGCAAATATTGGTGTGAGAGCTAATTCAATCAAGGAAACACTGCATGTTGGTGAAGGGCATATTGAAGAAGGATCAGCCTAGTGGTTCTTGTGGGAGAACAACTCCATTTGGCTCACTAAATTCACACACCATCAGGCTTCCAAGCAGCTCTCAAGGAAACTCAGTTTTCACACTCTATGCTTAGTGCCCTTTGTATGCATAGGACTGAAATGAAGCTTGGAGAGCATCCCACATAAACGAATGCTCTACTTGCGGGTTTCACATGCCACCAACTCCACATTCACAGGCAACTTCAGCGCCACAGCCGTTTTCAGATAGCCCTCAATGCAAAGGCTCTAGACGCAAATATTGGTGTGAGAGCTAATTCAATCAAGGAAACACTGCATGTTGGTGAAGGGCATATTGAAGAAGGATCAGCCGAGTGGTTCTTGTGGGAGAACAACTCCATTTGGCTCACTAACTTCACACTCCACCAGGCTTCCAAGCAGCTCTCAAGGAAACTCAGTTTTCACACTCTATGCTTAGTGCCCTTTGTGTGCATTATCTAGGAATGAACCTGGTAGAGCATCCCACACAAACGAATGCTCCAGATGCGGGTTTCACATGCCACCAACTCCACATTCACAGGCAACTTCAGCGCCACAGCCGTTTTCAGATAGCCCTCAATGCAAAGGCTCTAGACGCAAATATTGGTGTGAGAGCTAATTCAATCAAGGAAACACTGCATGTTGGTGAAGGGCATATGGAAGAAGGATCAGCCGAGTGGTTCTTGTGGGAGAACAACTCCATTTGGCTCACTAACTTCACACACCATCAGGCTTCCAAGCAGCTCTCAAGGAAACTCAGTTTTCACACTCTATGCTTAGTGCCATTTGAGTGCCTAGGACTGAAATGAAGCTTGGAGAGCATCCCACACATGAATGCTCCACATGCGGGTTTCACATGCCACCAACTCCACATTCACAGGCAACTTCAGCGCCACAGCCGTTTTCACATAGCCCTCAATGCAAAAGCTCTAGACGCAAATATTGGTGTGAGAGCTAATTCAATCAAGGAAACACTGCATGTTCGTGAAGGGCATATTGAAGAAGGATCAGCCGAGTGGTTCTTGTGGGAGAACAACTCCATTTGGCTCACTAACTTCACACACCACCAGGCTTCCAAGCAGCTCTCAAGGAAACTCAGTTTTCACACTCTATGTTTAGTGCCCTTTGAGTGCATTATCTAGGAATGAACCTGGTAGAGCATCCCACACAAACGAATGCTCCACATGCGGGTTTCACATGCCACCAACTCCACATTCACAGGCAACTTCAGCGCCACAGCCGTTTTCAGATAGCCCTCAATGCAAAGGCTCTAGACGCAAATATTGGTGTGAGAGCTAATTCAATCAAGGAAACACTGCATGTTGGTGAAGGGCATATTGAAGAAGGATCAGCCGAGTGGTTCTTGTGGGAGAACAACTCCATTTGGCTCACTAACTTCACACACCATCAGGCTTCCAAGCAGCTCTCAAGGAAACTCAGTTTTCACACTCTATGCTTAGTGCCCTTTGTATGCATAGGACTGAAATGAAGCTTGGAGAGCATCCCACATAAACGAATACTCTACTTGCGGGTTTCACATGCCACCAACTCCACATTCACAGGCAACTTCAGCGCCACAGCCGTTTTCAGATAGCCCTCAATGCAAAGGCTCTAGACGCAAATATTGGTGTGAGAGCTAATTCAATCAAGGAAACACTGCATGTTGGTGAAGGGCATATGGAAGAAGGATCAGCCGAGTGGTTCTTGTGGGAGAACAACTCCATTTGGCTCACTAACTTCACACACCATCAGGCTTCCAAGCAGCTCTCAAGGAAACTCAGTTTTCACACTCTATGCTTAGGGCCCTTTGAGTGCATTATCTAGGAATGAACCTGGTAGAGCATCCCACACAAACGAATGCTCCACATGCGGGTTTCACATGCCACCAACTCCACATTCACAGGCAACTTCAGCGCCACAGCCGTTTTCAGATAGCCCTCAATGCAAAGGCTCTAGACAAAATATTGGTGTGAGAGCTAATTCAATCAAGGAAACACTACATGTTCGTGAAGGGCATATTGAAGAAGGATCAGCCGAGTGGTTCTTGTGGGAGAACAACTCCATTTGGCTCACTAACTTCACACACCATCAGGCTTCCAAGCAGCTCTCAAGGAAACTCAGTTTTCACACTCTATGCTTACTGCCCTTTGAGTGCCTAGGACTGAAATGAAGCTTGGAGAGCATCCCACATAAACGAATGCTCCACATGCGGGTTTCACATGCCACCAACTCCACATTCACAGGCAACTTCAGCGCCACATCCGTTTTCAGATAGCCCTCAATGCAAAGGCTCTAGACGCAAATATTGGTGTGAGAGCTAATTCAATCAAGGAAACACTGCATGTTGGTGAAGGGCATATTGAAGAAGGACCAGCCTAGTGGTTCTTGTGGGAGAACAACTCCATTTGGCTCACTAACTTCACACACCATCAGGCTTCCAAGCAGCTCTCAAGGAAACTCAGTTTTCACACTCTATGCTTAGTGCCCTTTGAGTGCATTATCTAGGAATGAACCTGGTAGAGCATCCCACACAAACGAATGCTCCACATGCGGGTTTCACATGCCACCAACTCCACATTCACAGGCAACTTCAGCACCACAGCCGTTTTCAGATAGCCCTCAATGCAAAGGCTCTAGACGCAAATATTGGTGTGAGAGCTAATTCAATCAAGGAAACACTGCATGTTCGTGAAGGGCATATTGAAGAAGGATCAGCCGAGTGGTTCTTGTGGGAGAACAACTCCATTTGGCTCACTAACTTCACACACCATCAGGCTTCCAAGCAGCTCTCAAGGAAACTCAGTTTTCACACTCTATGCTTAGTGCCCTTTGTGTGCCTAGGACTGAAATGAAGCTTGGTCAGCATCCCACACAAACGAATGCTCCACATGCGGGATTCACATGCCACCAACTCCACATTCACAGGCAACTTCAACGCCACAGCCGTTTTCAGATAGCCCTCAATGCAAAGGCTCTAGACGCAAATATTGGTGTGAGAGCTAATTCAATCAAGGAAACACTGCATGTTGGTGAAGGGCATATTGAAGAAGGATCAGCCAAGTGGTTCTTGTGGGAGAACAACTGCATTTGGCTCACTAACTTCACACACCATCAGGCTTCCAAGCAGCTCTCAAGGAAACTCAGTTTTCACACTCTATGCTTAGTGCCATTTGAGTGCCTAGGACTGAAATGAAGCTTGGAGAGCATCCCACACATGAATGCTCCACATGCGGGTTTCACATGCCACCAACTCCACATTCACAGGCAACTTCAGCGCCACAGCCGTTTTCACATAGCCCTCAATGCAAAAGCTCTAGACGCAAATATTGGTGTGAGAGCTAATTCAATCAAGGAAACACTGCATGTTGGTGAAGGGCATATTGAAGAAGGATCAGCCGAGTGGTTCTTGTGGGAGAACAACTCCATTTGGCTCACTAACTTCACACACCATCAGGCTTCCAAGCAGCTCTCAAGGAAACTCAGTTTTCACACTCTATGCTTAGTGCCCTTTGTGTGCATTATCTAGGAATGAACCTGGTAGAGCATCCCACACAAACGAATGCTCCACATGCGGGTTTCACATGCCACCAACTCCACATTCACAGGCAACTTCAGCGCCACAGCCGTTTTCAGACAGCTCTGAATGCAAAGGCTCTAGACGCAAATATTGGTGTGAGAGCTAATTCAATCAAGGAAACACTGCATGTTGGTGAAGGGCATATGGAAGAAGGATCAGCCGAGTGGTTCTTGTGGGAGAACAACTCCATTTGGCTCACTAACTTCACACACCATCAGGCTTCCAAGCAGCTCTCAAGGAAACTCAGTTTTCACACTCTATGCTTAGTGCCCTTTGAGTGCATTATCTAGGAATGAACCTGGTAGAGCATCCCACACAAACGAATGCTCCACATGCGGGTTTCACATGCCACCAACTCCACATTCACAGGCAACTGCAGCGCCACAGCCGTTTTCAGATAGCCCTCAATGCAAAGGCTCTAGACGCAAATATTGGTGTGAGAGCTAATTCAATCAAGGAAACACTGCATGTTGGTGAAGGGCATATTGAAGAAGGATCGGCCGAGTGGTTCTTGTGGGAGAACAACTCCATTTGGCTCACTAACTTCACACACCATCAGGCTTCCAAGCAGCTCTCAAGGAAACTCAGTTTTCACACACTATGCTTAGTGCCCTTTGAGTGCCTAGGACTGAAATGAAGCTTGGAGAGCATCCCACATAAACGAATGCTCCACATGCGGTTTTCACATGCCACCAACTCCACATTCACAGGCAACTTCAGCGCCACAGCCATTTTCAGATAGCCCTCAATGCAAAGGCTCTAGACGCAAATATTGGTGTGAGAGCTAATTCAATCAAGGAAACACTGCATGTTGGTGAAGGGCATATTGAAGAAGGACCAGCCGAGTGGTTCTTGTGGGAGAACAACTCCATTTGGCTCACTAACTTCACACACCATCAGGCTTCCAAGCAACTCTCAAGGAAACTCAGTTTTCACACTCTATGTTTAGTGCTCTTTGAGTGCATTATCTAGGAATGAATCTGGTAGAGCATCCCACACAAACGAATGCTCCACAAGTGGGTTTCACATGCCACCAACTCCACATTCACAGGCAAATTCAGCGCCACAGCCGTTTTCAGATAGCCCTCAATGCAAAGGCTCTAGACGCAAATATTGGTGTGAGAGCTAATTCAATCAAGGAAACACTGCATGTTGGTGAAGGGCATATTGAAGAAGGATCAGCCGAGTGGTTCTTGTGGGAGAACAACTCCATTTGGCTCACTAACTTCACACACCATCAGGCTTCCAAGCAGCTCTCAAGGAAACTCAGTTTTCACACTCTATGCTTAGTGCTCTTTGTGTGCCTACGACTGAAATGAAGCTTGGTCAGCATCCCACACAAACGAATGCTCCACATGCGGGTTTCACATGCCACCAACTCCACATTCACAGGCAACTGCAGCGCCACAGCCGTTTTCAGATAGCCCTCAATGCAAAGGCTCTAGACGCAAATATTGGTGTGAGAGCTAATTCAATCAAGGAAACACTGCATGTTGGTGAAGGGCATATTGAAGAAGGATCAGCCGAGTGGTTCTTGTGGGAGAACAACTCCATTTGGCTCACTAACTTCACACACCATCAGGCTTCCAAGCAGCTCTCAAGGAAACTCAGTTTTCACACTCTATGCTTAGTGCCCTTTGAGTGCATTATCTGGGAATGAACCTGGTAGAGCATCCCACACAAACGAATGCTCCACATGCGGGTTTCACATGCCACCAACTCCACATTCACAGGCAACTTCAGCGCCACAGCCGTTTTCAGATAGCCCTCAATGCAAAGGCTCTAGACGCAAATATTGGTGTGAGAGCTAATTCAATCAAGGAAACACTGCATGTTGGTGAAGGGCATATTGAAGAAGGATCAGCCGAGTGGTTCTTGTGGGAGAACAACTCCATTTGGCTCACTAACTTCACACACCATCAGGCTTCCAAGCAGCTCTCAAGGAAACTCAGTTTTCACACTCTATGCTTAGTGCCATTTGTGTGCCTAGGACTGAAATGAAGCTTGGTCAGCATCCCACACAAACGAATGCTCCACATGCGGGTTTCACATGCCACCAACTCCACATTCACAGGCAACTTCAGCGCCACAGCCGTTTTCAGATAGCCCTCAATGCAAAGGCTCTAAACTCAAATATTGGTGTGAGAGCTAATTCAATCAAGGAAACACTGCATGTTGGTGAAGGGCATATTGAAGAAGGATCAGCCAAGTGGTTCTTGTGGGAGAACAACTCCATTTGGCTCACTAACTTCACACACCACCAGGCTTCCAAGCAGCTCTCAAGGAAACTCAGTTTTCACACTCTATGCTTAGTGCCCTATGAGTGCATTATCTAGGAATGAACCTGGTAGAGCATTCCACACAAACGAATGCTCCACATGCGGGTTTCACATGCCACCAACTCCACATTCTCAGGCAACTTCAGCGCCACAGCCGTTTTCAGATAGCCCTCAATGCAAAGGCTCTAGACGCAAATATTGGTGTGAGAGCTAATTCAATCAAGGAAACACTGCATGTTCGTGAAGGGCATATTGAAGAAGGGTCAGCCGAGTGGTTCTTGTGGGAGAACAACTCCATTTGGCTCACTAGCTAAACACACCATCAGGCTTCCAAGCAGCTCTCAAGGAAACCCAGTTTTCACACTCTATGCTTAGTGCCCTTTGAGTGCATTATCTAGGAATGAACCTGGTAGAGCATCCCACACAAACGAATGCTCCACATGCGGGTTTCACATGCCACCAACTCCACATTCACAGGCAACTTCAGCGCCACAGCCGTTTTCAGATAGCCCTCAATGCAAAGGCTCTAGACGCAAATATTGGTGTGAGAGCTAATTCAATCAAGGAAACACTGCATGTTGGTGAAGGGCATATTGAAGAAGGATCAGCCGAGTGGTTCTTGTGGGAGAACAACTCCATTTGGCTCACTAACTTCACACACCATCAGGCTTCCAAGCAGCTCTCAAGGAAACTCAGTTTTCACACTCTATGCTTAGTGCCCTTTGTGTGCATTATCTAGGAATGAACCTGGTAGAGCATCCCACACAAACGAATGCTCCACATGCGGGTTTCACATGCCACCAACTCCACATTCACAGGCAACTTCAGCGCCACAGCCGTTTTCAGATAGCTCTGAATGCAAAGGCTCTAGACGCAAATATTGGTGTGAGAGCTAATTCAATCAAGGAAACACTGCATGTTGGTGAAGGGCATATTGAAGAAGGATCAGCCGAGTGGTTCTTGTGGGAGAACAACTCCATTTGGCTCACTAACTTCACACACCATCAGGCTTCCAAGCAGCTCTCAAGGAAACTCAGTTTTCACACTCTATGCTTAGTGCACTTTGAGTGCATTATCTAGGAATGAACCTGGTAGAGCATCCCACACAAACGAATGCTCCACATGCGGGTTTCACATGCCACCAACTCCACATTCACAGGCAACTTCAGCGCCACAGCCGTTTTCAGATAGCCCTCAATGCAAAGGCTCTAGACGCAAATATTGGTGTGAGAGCTAATTCAATCAAGGAAACACTGCATGTTGGTGAAGGGCATATTGAAGAAGGATCGGCCGAGTGGTTCTTGTGGGAGAACAACTCCATTTGGCTCACTAACTTCACACACCATCAGGCTTCCAAGCAGCTCTCAAGGAAACTCAGTTTTCACACTCTATGCTTAGTGCTCTTTGTGTGCCTACGACTGAAATGAAGCTTGGTCAGCATCCCACACAAACGAATGCTCCACATGCGGGTTTCACATGCCACCAACTCCACATTCACAGGCAACTTCAGCGCCACAGCCGTTTTCAGATAGCCCTCAATGCAAAGGCTCTAGACGCAAATATTGGTGTGAGAGCTAATTCAATCAAGGAAACACTGCATGTTGTTGAAGGGCATATTGAAGAAGGACCAGCCTAGTGGTTCTTGTGGGAGAACAACTCCATTTGGCTCACTAACTTCACACACCATCAGGCTTCCAAGCAGCTCTCAAGGAAACTCAGTTTTCACACTCTATGCTTAGTGCCCTTTGAGTGCATTATCTAGGAATGAACCTGGTAGAGCATCCCACACAAACGAATGCTCCACATGCGGGTTTCACATGCCACCAACTCCACATTCACAGGCAACTTCAGCGCCACAGCCGTTTTCAGATAGCCCTCAATGCAAAGGCTCTAGACGCAAATATTCGCGTGAGAGCTAATTCAATCAAGGAAACACTGCATGTTGGTGAAGGGCATATGGAAGAAGGATCAGCCGATTGGTTCTTGTGGGAGAACAACTCCATTTGGCTCACTAACTTCACACACCATCAGGCTTCCAAGCAGCTCTCAAGGAAACTCAGTTTTCACACTCTATGCTTAGTGCCCTTTGAGTGCATTATCTAGGATTGAACCTGGTAGAGCATCCCACACAAACGAATGCTCCACATGCGGGTTTCACATGCCACCAACTCCACATTCACAGGCAACTTCAGCGCCACAGTCGTTTTCAGATAGCCCTCAATGCAAAGGCTCTAGACGCAAATATTGGTGTGAGAGCTAATTCAATCAAGGAAACAGTGCATGTTGGTGAAGGGCATATTGAAGAAGGATCAGCCGAGTGGTTCTTGTGGGAGAACAACTCCATTTGGCTCACTAACTTCACACACCATCAGGCTTCCAAGCAGCTCTCAAGGAAACTCAGTTTTCACACTCTATGCTTAGTGCCCTTTGAGTGCATTATCTAGGAATGAACCTGGTAGAGCATCCCACACAAACGAATGCTCCACATGCGGGTTTCACATGCCACCAACTCCACATTCACAGGCAACTTCAGCGCCACAGCCGTTTTCAGATAGCCCTCAATGCAAAGGCTCTAGACGCAAATATTGGTGTGAGAGCTAATTCAATCAAGGAAACACTGCATGTTGGTGAAGGGCATATTGAAGAAGGATCAGCCGAGTGGTTCTTGAGGGAGAACAACTCCATTTGGCTCACTAACTTCACACACCATCAGGCTTCCAAGCAGCTCTCAAGGAAACTCAGTTTTCACACTCTATGCTTAGTGCCCTCTGTGTGCCTAGGACTGAAATGAAGCTTGGTCAGCATCCCACACAAACGAATGCTCCACATGCGGGTTTCACATGCCACCAACTCCACATTCACAGGCAACTTCAGCGCCACAGCCGTTTTCAGCTAGCCCTCAATGCAAAGGCTCTAGACGCAAATATTGGTGTGAGAGCTAATTCAATCAAGGAAACACTGCATGTTGGTGAAGGGCATATTGAAGAAGGATCAGCCGAGTGGTTCTTGTGGGAGAACAACTCCATTTGGCTCACTAACTTCACACACCATCAGGCTTCCAAGCAGCTCTCAAGGAAACTCAGTTTTCACACTCTATGCTTACTGCCCTTTGTATGCCTAGGACTGAAATGAAGCTTGGAGAGCATCCCACACAAACGAATGCTCCACATGCGGGTTTCACATGCCACCAACTCCACATTCACAGGCAACTTCAGCGCCACAGCCGTTTTCAGATAGCCCTCAATGCAAAGGCTCTAGACGCAAATATTGGTGTGAGAGCTAATTCCATCAAGGAAACACTGCATGTTGGTGAAGGGCATATTGAAAGAAGGATCAGCCGAGTGGTTCTTGTGGGAGAACAACTCCATTTGGCTCACTAACTTCACACACCATCAGGCTTCCAAGCAGCTCTCAAGGAAACTCAGTTTTCACACTCTATGCTTAGTGCCCTTTGAGTGCATTATCTAGGAATGAACCTGGTGAGCATCACACACAAACGAATGCTCCACATGCGGGTTTCACATGCCACCAACTCCACATTCACAGGCAAATTCAGCGCCACAGCCGTTTTCAGATAGCCCTCAATGCAAAGGCTCTAGACGCAAATATTGGTGTGAGAGCTAATTCAATCAAGGAAACACTGCATGTTGGTGAAGGGCATATTGAAGAAGGATCAGCCGAGTGGTTCTTGTGGGAAAACAACTCCATTTGGCTCACTAACTTCACACACCATCAGGCTTCCAAGCAGCTCTCAAGGAAACTCAGTTTTCACACTCTATGCTTAGTGCCCTTTGAGTGCCTAGGACTGAAATGAAGCTTGGAGAGCATCCCACATAAACGAATGCTCCACATGCGGTTTTCACATGCCACCAACTCCACATTCACAGGCAACTTCAGCGCCACAGCCGTTTTCAGATAGCCCTCAATGCAAAGGCTCTAGACGCAAATATTGGTGTGAGAACTAATTCAATCAAGGAAACACTGCATGTTGGTGAAGGGCATATTGAAGAAGGATCAGCCGAGTGGTTCTTGTGGGAGAACAACTCCATTTGGCTCACTAACTTCACACACCATCAGGCTTCCAAGCAGCTCTCAAGGAAACTCAGTTTTCAACTCTATGCTTAGTGCCCTTTGTATGCCTAGGACTGAAATGAAGCTTGGAGAGCATCCCACACAAACGAATGCTCCACATGCGGTTTTCACATGCCACCAATTCCACATTCACAGGCAACTTCAGCGCCACAGCCGTTTTCAGATAGCCCTCAATGCAAAGGCTCTAGACGCAAATATTGGTGTGAGAGCTAATTCAATCAAGGAAACACTGCATGTTGGTGAAGGGCATATTGAAGAAGGACCAGCCTAGTGGTTCTTGTGGGAGAACAACTCCATTTGGCTCACTAACTTCACCTTCACACACCATCAGGCTTCCAAGCAGCTCTCAAGGAAACTCAGTTTTCACACTCTCTGTTTAGTGCCCTTTGAGTGCATTATCTAGGAATGAACCTGGTAGAGCATCCCACACAAACGAATGCTCCACATGCGGGTTTCACATGCCACCAACTCCACATTCACAGGCAACTTCAGCGCCACAGCCGTTTTCAGATAGCCCTCAATGCAAAGGCTCTAGACGCAAATATTCGCGTGAGAGCTAATTCAATCAAGGAAACACTGCATGTTGGTGAAGGGCATATGGAAGAAGGATCAGCCGAGTGGTTCTTGTGGGAGAACAACTCCATTTGGCTCACTAACTTCACACACCATCAGGCTTCCAAGCAGCTCTCAAGGAAACTCATTTTTCACACTCTATGCTTAGTGCCCTTTCAGTGCATTATCTAGGAATGAACCTGGTAGAGCATCCCACACAAACGAATGCTCCACATGCGGGTTTCACATGCCACCAACTCCACATTCACAGGCAACTTCAGCGCCACAGCCGTTTTTCAGATAGCCCTCAATGCAAAGGCTCTAGACGCAAATATTGGTGTGAGAGCTAATTCAATCAAGGAAACACTGCATGTTGGTGAAGGGCATATTGAAGAAGGATCAGCCGAGTGGTTCTTGTGGGAGAACAACTCCATTTGGCTCACTAACTTCACACACCATCAGGCTTCCAAGCAGCTCTCAAGGAAACTCAGTTTTCACACTCTATGCTTAGTGCCCTTTGAGTGCCTAGGACTGAAATGAAGCTTGGAGAGCATCCCACATAAACGAATGCTCCACATGCGGTTTTCACATGCCACCAACTCCACATTCACAGGCAACTTCAGCGCCACAGCCGTTTTCAGATAGCCCTCAATGCAAAGGCTCTAGACGCAAATATTGGTGTGAGAACTAATTCAATCAAGGAAACACTGCATGTTGGTGAAGGGCATATTGAAGAAGGATCAGCCGAGTGGTTCTTGTGGGAGAACAACTCCATTTGGCTCACTAACTTCACACACCATCAGGCTTCCAAGCAGCTCTCAAGGAAACTCAGTTTTCAACTCTATGCTTAGTGCCCTTTGTATGCCTAGGACTGAAATGAAGCTTGGAGAGCATCCCACACAAACGAATGCTCCACATGCGGTTTTCACATGCCACCAATTCCACATTCACAGGCAACTTCAGCGCCACAGCCGTTTTCAGATAGCCCTCAATGCAAAGGCTCTAGACGCAAATATTGGTGTGAGAGCTAATTCAATCAAGGAAACACTGCATGTTGGTGAAGGGCATATTGAAGAAGGACCAGCCTAGTGGTTCTTGTGGGAGAACAACTCCATTTGGCTCACTAACTTCACCTTCACACACCATCAGGCTTCCAAGCAGCTCTCAAGGAAACTCAGTTTTCACACTCTCTGTTTAGTGCCCTTTGAGTGCATTATCTAGGAATGAACCTGGTAGAGCATCCCACACAAACGAATGCTCCACATGCGGGTTTCACATGCCACCAACTCCACATTCACAGGCAACTTCAGCGCCACAGCCGTTTTCAGATAGCCCTCAATGCAAAGGCTCTAGACGCAAATATTCGCGTGAGAGCTAATTCAATCAAGGAAACACTGCATGTTGGTGAAGGGCATATGGAAGAAGGATCAGCCGAGTGGTTCTTGTGGGAGAACAACTCCATTTGGCTCACTAACTTCACACACCATCAGGCTTCCAAGCAGCTCTCAAGGAAACTCATTTTTCACACTCTATGCTTAGTGCCCTTTCAGTGCATTATCTAGGAATGAACCTGGTAGAGCATCCCACACAAACGAATGCTCCACATGCGGGTTTCACATGCCACCAACTCCACATTCACAGGCAACTTCAGCGCCACAGCCGTTTTCAGATAGCCCTCAATGCAAAGGCTCTAGACGCAAATATTGGTGTGAGAGCTAATTCAATCAAGGAAACACTGCATGTTGGTGAAGGGCATATTGAAGAAGGATCAGCCGAGTGGTTCTTGTGGGAGAACAACTCCATTTGGCTCACTAACTTCACACACCATCAGGCTTCAAGCAGCTCTCAAGGAAACTCATTTTTCACACTCTATGCTTAGTGCCCTTTCAGTGCATTATCTAGGAATGAACCTGGTAGAGCATCCACACAAACGAATGCTCCACATGCGGGTTTCACATGCCACCAACTCCACATTCACAGGCAACTTCAGCGCCACAGCCGTTTTCAGATAGCCCTCAATGCAAAGGCTCTAGACGCAAATATTGGTGTGAGAGCTAATTCAATCAAGGAAACACTGCATGTTGGTGAAGGGCATATTGAAGAAGGATCAGCCGAGTGGTTCTTGTGGGAGAACAACTCCATTTGGCTCACTAACTTCACACACCATCAGGCTTCCAAGCAGCTCTCAAGGAAACTCAGTTTTCACACTCTATGCTTAGTGCCCTTTGAGTGCCTAGGACTGAAATGAAGCTTGGAGAGCATCCCACATAAACGAATGCTCCACATGCGGTTTTCACATGCCACCAACTCCACATTCACAGGCAACTTCAGCGCCACAGCCGTTTTCAGATAGCCCTCAATGCAAAGGCTCTAGACGCAAATATTGGTGTGAGAACTAATTCAATCAAGGAAACACTGCATGTTGGTGAAGGGCATATTGAAGAAGGATCAGCCGAGTGGTTCTTGTGGGAGAACAACTCCATTTGGCTCACTAACTTCACACACCATCAGGCTTCCAAGCAGCTCTCAAGGAAACTCAGTTTTCAACTCTATGCTTAGTGCCCTTTGTATGCCTAGGACTGAAATGAAGCTTGGAGAGCATCCCACACAAACGAATGCTCCACATGCGGTTTTCACATGCCACCAATTCCACATTCACAGGCAACTTCAGCGCCACAGCCGTTTTCAGATAGCCCTCAATGCAAAGGCTCTAGACGCAAATATTGGTGTGAGAGCTAATTCAATCAAGGAAACACTGCATGTTGGTGAAGGGCATATTGAAGAAGGACCAGCCTAGTGGTTCTTGTGGGAGAACAACTCCATTTGGCTCACTAACTTCACCTTCACACACCATCAGGCTTCCAAGCAGCTCTCAAGGAAACTCAGTTTTCACACTCTCTGTTTAGTGCCCTTTGAGTGCATTATCTAGGAATGAACCTGGTAGAGCATCCCACACAAACGAATGCTCCACATGCGGGTTTCACATGCCACCAACTCCACATTCACAGGCAACTTCAGCGCCACAGCCGTTTTCAGATAGCCCTCAATGCAAAGGCTCTAGACGCAAATATTCGCGTGAGAGCTAATTCAATCAAGGAAACACTGCATGTTGGTGAAGGGCATATGGAAGAAGGATCAGCCGAGTGGTTCTTGTGGGAGAACAACTCCATTTGGCTCACTAACTTCACACACCATCAGGCTTCCAAGCAGCTCTCAAGGAAACTCATTTTTCACACTCTATGCTTAGTGCCCTTTCAGTGCATTATCTAGGAATGAACCTGGTAGAGCATCCCACACAAACGAATGCTCCACATGCGGGTTTCACATGCCACCAACTCCACATTCACAGGCAACTTCAGCGCCACAGCCGTTTTCAGATAGCCCTCAATGCAAAGGCTCTAGACGCAAATATTGGTGTGAGAGCTAATTCAATCAAGGAAACACTGCATGTTGGTGAAGGGCATATTGAAGAAGGATCAGCTGAGTGGTTCTTGTGGGAGAACAACTCCATTTGGCTCACTAACTTCACACACCATCAGGCTTCCAAGCAGCTCTCAAGGAAACTCAGATTTCACATTCTATGCTTAGTGCCCTTTGTATGCCTAGGACTGAAATGAAGCTTGGAGAGCATCCCACACAAACGAATGCTCCACATGCGGGTTTCACATGCCACCAACTCCACATTCACAGGCAACTTCAGCGCCACAGCCGTTTTCAGATAGCCCTCAATGCAAAGGCTCTAGACGCAAATATTGGTGTGAGAGCTAATTCAATCAAGGAAACACTGCATGTTGGTGAAGGGCATATTGAAGAAGGATCAGCCGAGTGGTTCTTGTGGGAGAACAACTCCATTTGGCTCACTAACTTCACACACCATCAGGCTTCCAAGCAGCTCTCAAGGAAACTCAGTTTTCACACTCTATGTTTAGTGCCCTTTGAGTGCATTATCTAGGAATGAACCTGGTAGAGCATCCCTCATAAACGAATGCTCCACATGCGGTTTTCACATGCCACCAACTCCACATTCACAGGCAACTTCAGCGCCACAGCCGTTTTCAGATAGCCCTCAATGCAAAGGCTCTAGACGCAAATATTGGTGTGAGAGCTAATTCAATCAAGGAAACACTGCATGTTGGTGAAGGGCATATTGAAGAAGGATCAGCCGAGTGTTTCTTGTGGGAGAACAAC
>NW_026697356.1:0-27082 GCF_030435755.1 Ochotona princeps | reverse complement strand
TGTTGGTGACGGGCATATTGAAGAAGGATCAGCCGAGTGGTTCTTGTGGGAGAACAACTCCATTTGGCTCACTAACTTCACACACCATCCGGCTTCCAAGCAGCTCTCAAGGAAACTCAGTTTTCACACTCTATGCTTAGTGCCCTTTGAGTGCATTATCTAGGAATGAACCTGGTAGAGCATCCCACACAAACGAATGCTCCACATGCCGGTTTAACATGCCACCAACTCCACATTCTCAGGCACCTTCAGCGCCACAGCCATTTTCAGATAGCCCTCAATGCAAAGGCTCTAGACGCAAATATTGGTGTGAGAGCTAATTCAATCAAGGAAACACTGCATGTTGGTGAAGTGTATATTGAAGAAGGATCAGCCGAGTGGATCTTGTGGGAGAACAACTCCATTTGGCTCACTAACTTCACACACCATCAGGCTTCCAAGCAGCTCTCAAGGAAACTCAGTTTTCACACCCTATGCTTAGAGCCCTTTGTATGCCTAGGACTGAAATGAAACTTGGCGAGGATCCCACACAAATGAATGCTCCACATGCGGGTTTCACATGCCACCAACTGCACATTCTCAGGCAACTTCAGCGCCACAGCCGTTTTCAGATAGCTCTCAATGCAAAGGATCTAGACGCAAATATTGGTGTGAGAGCTAATTCAATCAAGGAAACACTGCATGTTGGTGAAGGGCATATTGAAGAAGGATCAGCCGAGTGGTTCTTGTGGGAGAACAACTCCATTTGGCTCACTAACTTCACACACCATCAGGCTTCCAAGCAGCTCTCAAGGAAACTCAGTTTTCACACTCTATGCTTAGTGCCCTTTGAGTGCATTATCTAGGAATGAACCTGGTAGAGCATCCCACACAAACGAATGCTCCACATGCGGGTTTCACATGCCACCAACTCCACATTCACAGGCAACTTCAGCGCCACAGCCGTTTTCAGATAGCCCTCAATGCAAAGGCTCTAGACGCAAATATTGGTGTGAGAGCTAATTCAATCAAGGAAACACTGCATGTTGGTGAAGGGTATATTGAAGAAGGATCAGCCGAGTGGTTCTTGTGGGAGAACAACTCCATTTGGCTCACTAACTTCACACACCATCAGGCTTCCAAGCAGCTCTCAAGGAAACTCAGTTTTCACACTCTATGCTTAGTGCCCTTTGAGTGCATTATCTAGGAATGAACCTGGTAGAGCATCCCACACAAACTAATGCTCCACATGCGGGTTTCACATGCCACCAACTCCACATTCACAGGCAACTTCAGCGCCACAGCTGTTTTCAATAGCCCTCAATGCAAAGGCTCTAGACGCAAATATTGGTGTGAGAGCTAATTCAATCAAGGGAACACTGCATGTTGGTGAAGGGCATATTGAAGAAGGATCAGCCGAGTTGTTCTTGTGGGAGAACAACTCCATTTGGCTCACTAACTTCACACACCATCAGGCTTCCAAGCAGCTCTCAAGGAAACTCAGTTTTCACACCCTATGCTTAGTGCCCTTTGAGTGCATTATCTAGGAATGAACCTGGTAGAGCATCCCACACAAACGAATGCTCCACATGCGGGTTTCACATGCCACCAACTCCACATTCACAGGCAACTTCAGCGCCACAGCCGTTTTCAGATAGCCCTCAATGCAAAGGCTCTAGACGCAAATATTGGTGTGAGAGCTAATTCAATCAAGGAAACACTGCATGTTGGTGAAGGGTATATTGAAGAAGGATCAGCCGAGTGGTTCATGTGGGAGAACAACTCCATTTGGCTCACTAACTTCACACACCATCAGGCTTCCAAGCAGCTCTCAAGGAAACTCAGTTTTCACACCCTATGCTTAGTGCCCTTTGTGTGCCTAGGACTGAAATGAAACTTGGCGAGGATCCCACACAAACGAATGCTCCACATGCGGGTTTCACATGCCACCAACTCCACATTCACAGGCAACTTCAGCGCCACAGCCATTTTCAGATAGCCCTCAATGCAAAGGCTCTAGACGCAAGTATTGGTGTGAGAGCTAATTCAATCAAGGAAACACTGCATGTTGGTGAAGGGCATATTGAAGAAGGATCAGCCGAGTGGATCTTGAGGGAGAACAACTCCATTTGGCTCACTAACTTCACACACCATCAGGCTTCCAAGCAGCTCTCAAGGAAACTCAGTTTTCACACTCTATGCTTAGTGCCCTTTGAGTGCATTATCTAGGAATGAACCTGGTAGAGCATCCCAGACAAACGAATGCTCCACATGCGGGTTTCACATGCCACCAACTCCACATTCACAGGCAACTTCAGCGCCACAGCCGTTTTCAGATAGCCCTCAATGCAAAGGCTCTAGACGCAAATATTGGTGTGAGAGCTAATTCAATCAAGGAAACACTGCATGTTGGTGAAGGGCATATTGAAGAAGGATCAGCCGAGTGGGTTCTTGTGGGAGAACAACTCCATTTGGCTCACTAACTTCACACACCATCAGGCTTCCAAGCAGCTCTCAAGGAAACTCAGTTTTCACACTCTATGCTTAGTGCCCTTTGAGTGCATTATCTAGGAATGAACCTGGTAGAGCATCCCACACAAACGAATGCTCCACATGCGGGTTTCACATGCCACCAACTCCACATTCACAGGCAACTTCAGCGCCATAGCCGTTTTCAGATAGCCCTCAATGCAAAGGCTCTAGACGCAAATATTGTTGTGAGAGCTAATTCAATCAAGGAAACACTGCATGTTGGTGAAGGGTATATTGAAGAAGAATCAGCCGAGTGGTTCTTGTGGGAGAACAACTCCATTTGGCTCACTAACTTCACACACCATCAGGCTTCCAAGCAGCTCTCAAGGAAACTCAGTTTTCACACTCTATGCTTAGTGCCCTTTGAGTGCATTATCTAGGAATGAACCTGGTAGAGCATCCCACACAAACGAATGCTCCACATGCGGGTTTCACATGCCACCAACTCCACATTCACAGGCAACTTCAGCGCCACAGCCGTTTTCAGATAGCCCTCAATGCAAAGGCTCTAGACGCAAATATTGGTGTGAGAGCTAATTCAATCAAGGAAACACTGCATGTTGGTGAAGGGCATATTGAAGAAGGATCAGCCGAGTGGTTCTTGTGGGAGAACAACTCCATTTGGCTCACTAACTTCACACACCATCAGGCTTCCAAGCAGCTCTCAAGGAAACTCAGTTTTCACACTCTATACTTAGTGCCCTTTGAGTGCATTATCTAGGAATGAACCTGGTAGAGCATCCCACACAAACGAATGCTCCACATGCGGGTTTCACATGCCACCAACTCCACATTCACAGGCAACTTCAGCGCCACAGCCGTTTTCAGATAGCCCTCAATGCAAAGGCTCTAGACGCAAATATTGGTGTGAGAGCTAATTCAATGAAGGAAACACTGCATGTTGGTGAAGGGCATATTGAAGAAGGATCAGCCGAGTGGTTCTTGTGGGAGAACAACTCCATTTGGCTCACTGACTTCACACACCATCAGGCTTCCAAGCAGCTCTCAAGGAAACTCAGTTTTCACACCCTATGCTTAGTGCCCTTTGTGTGCCTAGGACTGAAATGAAACTTGGTGAGGATCCCACACAAATGAATGCTCCACATGCGGGTTTCACATGCCACCAACTCCACATTCACAGGCAACTTCAGCGCCACAGCCGTTTTCAGATAGCCCTCAATGCAAAGGCTCTAGACGCAAATATTGGTGTGAGAGCTAATTCAATCAAGGAAACACTGCATGTTGGTGAAGGGCATATTGAAGAAGGATCAGCCGAGTGGTTCTTGTGGGAGAACAACTCCATTTGGCTCACTAACTTCACACACCATCAGGCTTCCAAGCAGCTCTCAAGGAAACTCAGATTTCACACTCTATGCTTAGTGCCCTTTGAGTGCATTATCTAAGAATGAACCTGGTAGAGCATCCCATACAAACGAATGCTCCACATGCGGGTTTCACATGCCACCAACTCCACATTCACAGGCAACTTCAGCGCCACAGCCGTTTTCAGATAGCCCTCAATGCAAAGGCTCTAGACGCAAATATTGGTGTGAGAGCTAATTCAATCAAGGAAACACTGCATGTTGGTGAAGGGCATATTGAAGAAGGATCAGCCGAGTGGTTCTTGTGGGAGAACAACTTCATTTGGCTCACTAACTTCACACACCATCAGGCTTCCAAGCAGCTCTCAAGGAAACTCAGTTTTCACACTCTATGCTTAGTGCCCTTTGAGTGCATTATCTAGGAATGAACCTGGTAGAGGATCCCATACAAACGAATGCTCCACATGCGGGTTTCACATGCCACCAACTCCACATTCACAGGCAACTTCAGCGCCACAGCCGTTTTCAGATAGCCCTCAATGCAAAGGCTCTAGACGCAAATATTGGTGTGAGAGCTAATTCAATCAAGGAAACACTGCATGTTGGTGAAGGGCATATTGAAGAAGGATCAGCCGAGTGGTTCTTGTGGCGAGAACAACTCCATTTGGCTCACTAACTTCACACACCATCAGGCTTCCAGGCAGCTCTCAAGGAAACTCAGTTTTCAAACTCTATGTTTAGTGCCCTTTGTGTGCCTAGGACTGAAAGGACGCTTGGTGAGGATCCCACACAAACGAATGCTCCACATGCGGGTTTCACATGGCACCAACTCCACATTCACAGGCAACTTCAGCGCCACAGCCATTTTCAGATAGCTCTCAATGCAAAGGCTCTAGACGCAAATATTGGTGGTGAGAACTAATTCAATCAAGGGAACACTGCATGTTGGTGAAGGGCATATTGAAGAAGGATCAGCAAAGTGGATTCTGTGGGAGAACAACTCCATTTGGCTCACTAACTTCACACACCATCAGGCTTCCAAGCAGCTCTCAAGGAAACTCAGTTTTCACACTCTATGCTTAGTGCCCTTTGAGTGCATTATCTAGGAATGAACCTGGTAGAGCATCCCACACAAACGAATGCTCCACATGCGGGGTTTCACATGCCACCAAGTCCACATTCACAGGCAACTTCAGCGCCACAGCTGTTTTCAGATAGCTCTCAATGCAAAAGGTTCTAGACGCAAATATTGGTGTGAGAGCTAATTCAATCAAGGAAACACTGCATGTTGGTGAAGGGCATATTGAAGAAGGATCAGCCGAGTGGTTCTTGTGGGAGAACAACTCCATTTGGCTCACTAACTTCACACACCATCAGGCTTCCAAGCAGCTCTCAAGGAAACTCAGTTTTCACACTCTATGCTTAGTGCCCTTTGAGTGCATTATCTAGTAATGAACCTGGTAGAGCATCCCACACAAACGAATGCTCCACATGCGGGTTTCACATGCCACCAACTCCACATTCACAGGCAACTTCAGCGCCACAGCCGTTTTTCAGATAGCCCTCAATGCAAAGGCTCTAGACGCAAATATTGGTGTGAGAGCTAATTCAATCAAGGAAACACTGCATGTTGGTGAAGGGCATATTGAAGAAGGATCAGCCGAGTGGTTCTTGTGGGAGAACAACTCCATTTGGCTCACTAACTTCACACACCATCAGGCTTCCAAGCAGCTCTCAAGGAAACTCAGTTTTCACACTCTATGCTTAGTGCCCTTTGAGTGCATTATCTAGGAATGAACCTGGTAGAGCATCCCACACAAACGAATGCTCCACATGCGGGTTTCACATGCCACCAACTCCACATTCACAGGCAACTTCAGCGCCACAGCCGTTTTCAGATAGCCCTCAATGCAAAGGCTCTAGACGCAAATATTGGTCGTGTGAGAGCTAATTCAATCAAGGAAACACTGCATGTTGGTTAAGGGCATATTGAAGAAGGATCAGCCGAGTGGTTCTTGTGGGAGAACAACTCCATTTGGCTCACTAACTTCACACACCATCAGGCTTCTAGGCAGCTCTCAAGGAAACTCAGTTTTCAAACTCTATGCTTAGTGCCCTTTGTGTGCCTAGGACAGAAATGAAGCTTGGTGAGGATCCCCACACAAACGAATGCTCCACATGCGGGTTTCACATGGCACCAACTCCACATTCACAGGCAACTTCAGCGCCACAGCCATTTTCAGATAGCTCTCAATGCAAAGGCTCTAGACGCAAATATTGGTGTGAGAGCTAATTCAATCAAGGGAACACTGCATGTTGGTGAAGGGCATATTGAAGAAGGATCAGCCGAGTGGTTCTTGTGGGTGAACAACTCCATTTGGCTCACTAACTTCACACACCATCAGGCTTCCAAGCAGCTCTCAAGGAATCTCAGTTTTCACACTCTATGCTTAGTGCCCTTTGAGTGCATTATCTAGGAATGAACCTGGTAGAGCATCCCACACAAACGAATGCTCCACTTGTGGGTTTCACATGCCACCAACTCCACATTCACAGGCAACTTCAGCGCCACAGCCATTTTTCAGATAGCCCTCAATGCAAAGGCTCTAGACGCAAATATTGGTGTGAGAGCTAATTCAATCAAGGAAACACTGCATGTTGGTGAAGGGCATATTGAAGACGGATCAGCCGAGTGGATCTTGTGGGAGAAACAACTCCATTTGGGCTCACTAACTTCACACACCATCAGGCTTCCAGGCAGCTCTCAAGGAAACTCAGTTTTCAAACTCCTATGCTTAGTGCCCTTTGTGTGCCTAGGACAGAAATGAAGCTTGGTGAGGATCCCACACAAACGAATGCTCCACATGCGGGTTTCACATGGCACCAACTCCACATTCACAGGCAACTTCAGCGCCACAGCCATTTTCAGATAGCTCTCAATGCAAAGGCTCTAGACGCAAATATTGGTGTGAGAGCTAATTCAATCAAGGGAACACTGCATGTTGGTGAAGGGCATATTGAAGAAGGATCAGCCGAGTGGTTCTTGTGGGCGGTGAACAACTCCTTTGGCTCACTAACTTCCACACACCATCAGGCTTCCAAGCAGCCTCTCAAGGAATCTCAGTTTTCACACTCTATGCTTAGTGCCCTTTGAGTGCATTATCTAGGAATGAACCTGGTAGAGCATCCCACACAAACGAATGCTCCACTTGTGGGTTTCACATGCCACCAACTCCACATTCACAGGCAACTTCAGCGCCACAGCCATTTTCAGATAGCCCTCAATGCAAAGGCTCTAGACGCAAATATTGGTGTGAGAGCTAATTCAATCAAGGAAACACTGCATGTTGGTGTGAAGGGCATATTGAAGACGGATCAGCCGAGTGGATCTTGTGGGAGAACAACTCCATTTGGCTCACTAACTTCACACACCATCAGGCTTCCAGGCAGCTCTCAAGGAAACTCAGTTTTCAAACTCTATGCTTAGTGCCCTTTTGTGTGCCTAGGACAGAAATGAAGCTTGGTGAGGATCCCACACAAACGAATGCTCCACATGCGGGTTCCACATGCCACCAACTCCACATTCACAGGCAACTTCAGCGCCAGCAGCCATTATCAGATAGCTCTCAATGCAAAGGCTCTAGACGCAAATATTGGGTGTGAGAGCTAATTCAATCAAGGGAACACTGCCATGTTGGTGAAGGGCATATTTGAAGAAGGATCAGGCCGAGTGGTTCTTGTGGGAGAACAACTCGCATTTGGCTCACTAACTTCACACACCATCAGGCTTCCCAAGCAGCTCTCAAGGAAACTCAGTTTTCACACTCTATGCTTAGTGCCCTTGAGTGCATTATCTAGGAATGAACCTGGTAGAGCATCCCACACAAAACGAATCGCTCCACATGTGGGTTTCACATGCCACCAACTCCACATTCTCAGGCAACTTCAGCGCCACAGCCATTTTCAGATAGCCCTCAATGCAAAGGCTCTAGACGCAAATATTGGTGTGAGAGCTAATTCAATCAAGGAAAACACTGCATGTTGGGTGAAGGGCATATTGAAGAAGGATCAGCAAAGTGGATTCTGTGGGAGAACAACTCCATTTGGCTCACTGACTTCACACACCATCAGGCTTCCAAGCAGCTCTCAAGGAAACTCAGTTTTCACACTCTATGCTTAGTGCCCTTTGAGTGCATTATCTAGGAATGAACCTGGTAGAGCAATCCCACACAAACGAATGCTCCACATGCGGGTTTCACATGCCACCAACTCCACATTCACAAGGCAACTTCAGCGCCACAGCCGTTTTCAGATAGCCCTCAATGCAAAGGCTCCAGACGCAAATATTGGTGTGTGAGAGCTAATTCAATCAAGGAAACACTGCATGTTGGTGTGAAGGGCATATTGAAGAAGGATCAGCCGAGAGTGGTTCTTGTGGTGAGAACAACTCCATTTGGCTCACTAACTTCACACACCATCAGGCTTCCAGGCAGCTCTCAAGGAAACTCAGTTTTCAAACTCTATGCTTAGTGCCCTTTGTGTGCCTAGGACAGAAATGAAGCTTGGTGCAGGGATCCCACACAAACGAATGCTCCACATGCGGGTTTCACATGGCACCAACTCCACATTCACAGGCAACTTCAGCGCCACAGCCATTTTCAGATAGCTCTCAATGCAAAGGCTCTAGACGCAAATATTGGTGTGAGAGGCTAATTCAATCAAGGGAACACTGGCATGTTGGTGAAGGGCATATTGAAGAAGGATCAGCCGAGTGGTTCTTGTGGGAGAACAACTCCATTTGGCTCACTAACTTCACACACCATCAGGCTTCCAAGCAGCTCTCAAGGAATCTCAGTTTTCACACTCTATGCTTAGTGCCCTTTGAGTGCATTATCTAGGAATGAACCTGGTAGAGCATCCCACACAAACGAATGCTCCACTTGTGGGTTTCACATGCCACCAACTCCACATTCTCAGGCAACTTCAGCGGCCACAGCCATTTTCAGATAGCCCTCAATGCAAAGGCTCTAGACGCAAATAATTGGTGTGAGATCTAATTCAATCAAGGAAACACTGCATGTTGGTGAAGGGGCATATTGAAGAAGGATCAGCCGAGTGGTTCTTGTGGGAGAACAACTCCATTTGGCTTCACTAACTTCACACACCATCAGGCTTCCAGGCAGCTCTCAAGGAAACTCAGTTTTCAAACTCTATGCTTAGTGCCCTTTGTGTGCCTAGGGACAGAAATGAAGCTTGGTGAGGATCCCACACAAACGAATGCTCCTTCATGCGGGTTTCACATGGCACCAACTCCACATTCACAGGGCAACTTCAGCGCCACAGCCATTTTCAGAAAGCTCTCAATGCAAAGGCTCTAGACGCAAAATATTGGTGTGAGAGCTAATTCAATCAAGGGAACACTGCATGTTGGTGAAGGGCATATTGAAGAAGGATCAGCCGAGTGGTTTCTTGTGGGGAGAACAACTCCATTTTGCTCACTAAACTTCACACACCATCCAGGCTTCCAAGCAGCTCTCAAGGAATCTCAGTTTTCACACTCTATGCTTAGTGCCCTTTGAGTGCATTATCTAGGAATGAACCTGGTAGAGCATCCATCACACAAACGAATGCTCCACTTGTGGGTTTCACATGGCCACCTACTCCACATTCACAGGGCAACTTCAGCGCCACAGCCATTTTCAGATAGCCCTCAATGCAAAGGCTCTAGACGCAAATATTGGTGTGAGAGCTAATTCAATCAAGGGAACACTGCGTGTTGGTGAAGGGCATATTGAAGAAGGATCAGCCGAGTGGTTCTTGTAGGGAGGAACAACTCCATTTGGGCTCACTAACTTCACACACCATCAGGCTTCCAGGCAGCTCTCAAGGAAACTCAGTTTTCAAACTCTATGCTTTAGTGCCCTTTGTGTGCCTAGGACAGAAATGAAGCTTGGTGAGGATCCCACACAAACGAATGCTCCACATGCGGGTTTCACATGCCACCAACTCCACATTCTCAGGCAACTTCAGCGCCACAGCCATTTTCAGATAGCCCTCAATGCAAAGGCTCTAGACGCAAATATTGGTGTGAGAGCTAATTCAATTCAAGGGAACACTGCATGTTGGTGAAGGGCATATTGAAGAAGGATCAGCCGAGTGGTTCTTGTGGGGAGAACAACTCCATTTGGCTCACTAACTTCACACACCATCAGGCTTCTAGGCAGCTCTCAAGGAAACTCAGTTTTCAAACTCTATGCTTAGTGCCCTTTGAGTGCATTATCTAGGAATGAACCTGGTAGAGCATCCCACACAAACGAATGCTCCACATGCGGGTTTCACATTGCCAACCAACTCCACATTCACAGGCAACTTCAGCGTCACAGCCATTTTCAGATAGCCCTCAATGCAAAGGCTCTAGACGCAAATATTGGTGTGAGAGCTAATTCAATCAAGGAAACACTGCATGTTGGTGAAGGGCATATTGAAGAAGGATCAGCCGAGTGGTTCTTGTGGGAGAACAACTCCATTTGGCTCACTAACTTCACACACCATCAGGCTTCCAAGCAGCTCTCAAGGAAACTCAGTTTTCACACCCTATGTATAGTGCCCTTTGTGTGCCTAGGACAGAAATGAAGCTTAGTGAGGATCCCACACAAACGAATGCTCCACATGCGGGTTTCACATGCCACCAACTCCAAATTCACAGGCAACTTCAGCGCCACAGCCATTTTCAGATAGCTCTCAATGCAAAGGCTCTAGACGCAAATATTGGTGTGAGAGCTAATTCAATCAAGGGAACACTGCGTGTTGGTGAAGGGCATATTGAAGAAGGATCAGCCGAGTGGTTCTTGTGGGAGAACAACTCCATTTGGCTCACTAACTTCACACACCATCAGGCTTCCAAGCAGCTCTCAAGGAAACTCAGTTTTCACACTCTATGCTTAGTGCCCTTTGAGTGCATTATCTAGGAATGAACCTGGTAGAGCATCCCACACAAACGAATGCTCCACATGCGGGTTTCACATGCCACCAACTCCAAATTCACAGGCAACTTCAGCGTCACAGCCATTTTCAGATAGCCCTCAATGCAAAGGCTCTAGACGCAAATATTGGTGTGAGAGCTAATTCAATCAAGGAAACACTGCATGTTGGTGAAGGGCATATTGAAGAAGGATCAGCCGAGTGGTTCTTGTGGGAGAACAACTCCATTTGGCTCACTAACTTCACACACCATCAGGCTTCCAAGCAGCTCTCAAGGAAACTCAGTTTTCACACCCTATGTATAGTGCCCTTTGTGTGCCTAGGACAGAAATGAAGCTTGGTGAGGATCCCACACAAACGAATGCTCCACATGCGGGTTTCACATGCCACCAACTCAAAATTCACAGGCAACTTCAGCGCCACAGCCATTTTCAGATAGCTCTCAATGCAAAGGCTCTAGACGCAAATATTGGTGTGAGAGCTAATTCAATCAAGGGAACACTGCGTGTTGGTGAAGGGCATATTGAAGAAGGATCAGCCGAGTGGTTCTTGTGGGAGAACAACTCCATTTGGCTCACTAACTTCACACACCATCAGGCTTCCAAGCAGCTCTCAAGGAAACTCAGTTTTCACACTCTATGCTTAGTGCCCTTTGAGTGCATTATCTAGGAATGAACCTGGTAGAGCATCCCACACAAACGAATGCTCCACATGCGGGTTTCACATGCCACCAACTCCAAATTCACAGGCAACTTCAGCGTCACAGCCATTTTCAGATAGCCCTCAATGCAAAGGCTCTAGACGCAAATATTGGTGTGAGAGCTAATTCAATCAAGGAAACACTGCATGTTGGTGAAGGGCATATTGAAGAAGGATCAGCCGAGTGGTTCTTGTGGGAGAACAACTCCATTTGGCTCACTAACTTCACACACCATCAGGCTTCCAAGCAGCTCTCAAGGAAACTCAGTTTTCACACCCTATGTATAGTGCCCTTTGTGTGCCTAGGACAGAAATGAAGCTTGGTGAGGATCCCACACAAACGAATGCTCCACATGCGGGTTTCACATGCCACCAACTCCACATTCGCAGGCAACTTCAGCGCCACAGCCATTTTCAGATAGCTCTCAATGCAAAGGCTCTAGACGCAAATATTGGTGTGAGAGCTAATTCAATCAAGGGAACACTGCGTGTTGGTGAAGGGCATATTGAAGAAGGATCAGCCGAGTGGTTCTTGTGGGAGAACAACTCCATTTGGCTCACTAACTTCACACACCATCAGGCTTCCAAGCAGCTCTCAAGGAATCTCAGTTTTCACACTCTATGCTTAGTGCCCTTTGAGTGCATTATCTAGGAATGAACCTGGTAGAGCATCCCACACAAACGAATGCTCCACATGTGGGTTTCACATGCCACCAACTCCACATTCACAGGCAACTTCAGCGCCACAGCCGTTTTCAGATAGCCCTCAATGCAAAGGCTCTAGACGCAAATATTGGTGTGAGAGCTAATTCAATCAAGGAAACACTGCATGTTGGTGAAGGGCATATTGAAGAAGGATCAGCAAAGTGGATTCTGTGGGAGAACAACTCCATTTGGCTCACTAACTTCACACACCATCAGGCTTCCAAGCAGCTCTCAAGGAAACTCAGTTTTCACACTCTATGCTTAGTGCCCTTTGAGTGCATTATCTAGGAATGAACCTGGTAGAGCATCCCACACAAACGAATGCTCCACATGCGGGTTTCACATGCCACCAACTCCACATTCTCAGGCTACTTCAGCGCCACAGCCGTTTTCAGATAGCCCTCAATGCAAAGGCTCTAGACGCAAATATTGGTGTGAGAGCTAATTCAATCAAGGAAACACTGCATGTTGGTGAAGGGCATATTGAAGAAGGATCAGCCGAGTGGTTCTTGTGGGAGAACAACTCCATTTGGCTCACTAACTTCACACACCATCAGGCTTCCAGGCAGCTCTCAAGAAAACTCAGTTTTCAAACTCTATGCTTAGTGCCCTTTCTGTGCCTTGGACAGAAATGAAGCTTGGTGAGGATCCCACACAAACGAATGCTCCACATGCGGGTTTCACATGCCACCAACTCCACATTCACAGGCAACTTCAGCGCCACAGCCATTTTCAGATAGCTCTCAATGCAAAGGCTCTAGACGCAAATATTGGTGTGAGAGCTAATTCAATCAAGGGAACACTGCGTGTTGGTGAAGGGCATATTGAAGAAGGATCAGCCGAGTGGTTCTTGTGGGAGAACAACTCCATTTGGCTCACTAACTTCACACACCATCAGGCTTCCAGGCAGCTCTCAAGGAAACTCAGTTTTCAAACTCTATGCTTAGTGCCCTTTGTGTGCCTAGGACAGAAATGAAGCTTGGTGAGGATCCCACACAAACGAATGCTCCACATGCGGGTTTCACATGCCACCAACTCCACATTCTCAGGCAACTTCAGCGCCACAGCCATTTTCAGATAGCCCTCAATGCAAAGGCTCTAGACGCAAATATTGGTGTGAGAGCTAATTCAATCAAGGGAACACTGCATGTTGGTGAAGGGCATATTGAAGAAGGATCAGCCGAGTGGTTCTTGTGGGAGAACAACTCCATTTGGCTCACTAACTTCACACACCATCAGGCTTCTAGGCAGCTCTCAAGGAAACTCAGTTTTCAAACTCTATGCTTAGTGCCCTTTGAGTGCATTATCTAGGAATGAACCTGGTAGAGCATCCCACACAAACGAATGCTCCACATGCGGGTTTCACATGCCACCAACTCCACATTCACAGGCAACTTCAGCGCCACAGCCATTTTCAGATAGCCCTCAATGCAAAGGCTCTAGACGCAAATATTGGTGTGAGAGCTAATTCAATCAAGGAAACACTGCATGTTGGTGAAGGGCATATTGAAGAAGGATCAGCCGAGTGGTTCTTGTGGGAGAACAACTCCATTTGGCTCACTAACTTCACACACCATCAGGCTTCCAAGCAGCTCTCAAGGAAACTCAGTTTTCACACCCTATGTATAGTGCCCTTTGTGTGCCTAGGACAGAAATGAAGCTTGGTGAGGATCCCACACAAACGAATGCTCCACATGCGGGTTTCACATGCCACCAACTCCAAATTCACAGGCAACTTCAGCGCCACAGCCATTTTCAGATAGCTCTCAATGCAAAGGCTCTAGACGCAAATATTGGTGTGAGAGCTAATTCAATCAAGGGAACACTGCGTGTTGGTGAAGGGCATATTGAAGAAGGATCAGCCGAGTGGTTCTTGTGGGAGAACAACTCCATTTGGCTCACTAACTTCACACACCATCAGGCTTCCAAGCAGCTCTCAAGAAAACTCAGTTTTCACACTCTATGCTTAGTGCCCTTTGAGTGCATTATCTAGGAATGAACCTGGTAGAGCATCCCACACAAACGAATGCTCCACATGCGGGTTTCACATGCCACCAACTCCACATTCACAGGCAACTTCAGCGCCACAGCCGTTTTCAGATAGCCCTCAATGCAAAGGCTCTAGACGCAAATATTGGTGTGAGAGCTAATTCAATCAAGGAAACACTGCATGTTGGTGAAGGGCATATTGAAGAAGGATCAGCAAAGTGGATTCTGTGGGAGAACAACTCCATTTGGCTCACTAACTTCACACACCATCAGGCTTCCAAGCAGCTCTCAAGGAAACTCAGTTTTCACACTCTATGCTTAGTGCCCTTTGAGTGCATTATCTAGGAATGAACCTGGTAGAGCATCCCACACAAACGAATGCTCCACATGCGGGTTTCACATGCCACCAACTCCACATTCACAGGCTACTTCAGCGCCACAGCCGTTTTCAGATAGCCCTCAATGCAAAGGCTCTAGACGCAAATATTGGTGTGAGAGCTAATTCAATCAAGGAAACACTGCATGTTGGTGAAGGGCATATTGAAGAAGGATCAGCCGAGTGGTTCTTGTGGGAGAACAACTCCATTTGGCTCACTAACTTCACACACCATCAGGCTTCCAGGCAGCTCTCAAGAAAACTCAGTTTTCAAACTCTATGCTTAGTGCCCTTTCTGTGCCTAGGACAGAAATGAAGCTTGGTGAGGATCCCACACAAACGAATGCTCCACATGCGGGTTTCACATGCCACCAACTCCACATTCACAGGCAACTTCAGCGCCACAGCCATTTTCAGATAGCTCTCAATGCAAAGGCTCTAGACGCAAATATTGGTGTGAGAGCTAATTCAATCAAGGGAACACTGCATGTTGGTGAAGGGCATATTGAAGAAGGATCAGCCGAGTGGTTCTTGTGGGAGAACAACTCCATTTGGCTCACTAACTTCACACACCATCAGGCTTCCAAGCAGCTCTCAAGGAATCTCAGTTTTCACACTCTATGCTTAGTGCCCTTTGAGTGCATTATCTAGGAATGAACCTGGTAGAGCATCCCACACAAACGAATGCTCCACATGCGGGTTTCACAGGCCACCAACTCCACATTCACAGGCAAATTCAGCGCCACAGCCGTTTTCAGATAGCCCTCAATGCAAAGGCTCTAGACGCAAATATTGGTGTGAGAGCTAATTCAATCAAGGAAACACTGCATGTTGGTGAAGGGCATATTGAAGAAGGATCAGCTGAGTGGTTCTTGTGGGAGAACAACTCCATTTGGCTCACTAACTTCACACACCATCAGGCTTCCAGGCAGCTCTCAAGGAAACTCAGTTTTCAAACTCTATGCTTAGTGCCCTTTGTGTGCCTAGGACAGAAATGAAGCTTGGTGAGGATCCCACACAAACGAATGCTCCACATGCGGGTTCCACATGCCACCAACTCCACATTCACAGGCAACTTCAGCGCCACAGCCATTTTCAGATAGCTCTCAATGCAAAGGCTCTAGACGCAAATATTGGTGTGAGAGCTAATTCAATCAAGGGAACACTGCATGGTCGTGAAGGGCATATTGAAGAAGGATCAGCCGAGTGGTTCTTGTGGGAGAACAACTCCATTTGGCTCACTAACTTCACACACCATCAGGCTTCCAGTCAGCTCTCAAGGAAACTCAGTTTTCAAACTCTATGCTTAGTGCCTTTTGTGTGCCTAGGACAGAAATGAAGCTTGGTGAGGATCCCACACAAACGAATGCTCCACATGCGGGTTTCACATGCCACCAACTCCACATTCACAGGCAAATTCAGCGCCACAGCCGTTTTCAATAGCCCTCAATGCAAAGGCTCTAGACGCAAATATTGGTGTGAGAGCTAATTCAATCAAGGAAACACTGCATGTTGGTGAAGGGCATATTGAAGAAGGATCAGCCGAGTGGTTCTTGTGGGAGAACAACTCCATTTGGCTCACTAACTTCACACACCATCAGGCTTCCAGTCAGCTCTCAAGGAAACTCAGTTTTCAAACTCTATGCTTAGTGCCTTTTGTGTGCCTAGGACAGAAATGAAGCTTGGTGAGGATCCCACACAAACGAATGCTCCACATGCGGGTTTCACATGCCACCAACTCCACATTCACAGGCAAATTCAGCGCCACAGCCGTTTTCAATAGCCCTCAATGCAAAGGCTCTAGACGCAAATATTGGTGTGAGAGCTAATTCAATCAAGGAAACACTGCATGTTGGTGAAGGGCATATTGAAGAAGGATCAGCCGAGTGGTTCTTGTGGGAGAACAACTCCATTTGGCTCACTAACTTCACACACCATCAGGCTTCCAAGCAGCTCTCAAGGAAACTCAGTTTTCACACTCTATGCTTAGTGCCCTTTGAGTGCATTATCTAGGAATGAACCTGGTAGAGCATCCCACACAAACGAATGCTCCACATGCGGGTTTCACATGCCACCAACTCCACATTCACAGGCAACTTCAGAGCCACAGCCGTTTTCAGATAGCCCTCAATGCAAAGGCTCTAGACGCAAATATTGGTGTGAGAGCTAATTCAATCAAGGAAACACTGCATGTTGGTGAAGGGCATATTGAAGAAGGATCAGCCGAGTGGTTCTTGTGGGAGAACAACTCCATTTGGCTGACTAACTTCACACACCATCAGGCTTCCAAGCAGCTCTCAAGGAAACTCAGTTTTCACACTCTATGCTTAGTGCTCTTTGAGTGCATTATCTAGGAATGAACCTGGTAGAGCATCCCACACAAACGAATGCTCCACATGCGGGTTTCACATGCCACCAACTCCATATTCTCAGGCAACTTCAGCGCCACAGCCGTTTTCAGATAGCCCTCAATGCAAAGGCTCTAGACGCAAATATTGGTGTGAGAGCTAATTCAATCAAGGAAACACTGCATGTTTGTGAAGGGCATATTGAAGAAGGATCAGCCTAGTGGTTCTTGTGGGAGAACAACTCCATTTGGCTCACTAACTTCACACACCATCAGGCTTCCAAGCAGCTCTCAAGGAAACTCAGTTTTCACACTCTATGCTTAGTGCCCTTTGAGTACATTATCTAGGAATGACCTGGTAGAGCATCCCACACAAACGAATGCTCCACATGCGGGTTTCACATGCCACCAACTCCACATTCACAGGCAACTTCAGCGCCACAGCCGTTTTCAGATAGCCCTCAATGCAAAGGCTCTAGACGCAAATATTGGTGTGAGAGCTAATTCAATCAAGGAAACACTGCATGTTGGTGAAGGGCATATTGAAGAAGGATCAGCCGAGTGGTTCTTGTGGAGAACAACTCCATTTGGATCACTAACTTCACACACCATCAGGCTTCCAAGCAGCTCTCAAGGAAACTCAGTTTTCCAACTCTATGCTTAGTGCCCCTTGTGTGCCTAGGACAGAAATGAAGCTTGGTGAGGATCCCACACAAACGAATGCTCCACATGCGGGTTTCACATGCCACCAACTCCACATTCTCAGGCAACTTCAGCGCCACAGCCATTTTCAGATAGCTCTCAATGCAAAGCCTCTAGACACAAATATTGGTGTGAGAGCTAATTCAATCAAGGAAACACTGCATGTTGGTGAAGGGCATATTGAAGAAGGATCAGCCAAGTGGTTCTTGTGGGAGAACAACTCCATTTGGCTCACTAACTTCACACACCATCAGGCTTCAAGCAGCTCTCAAGGAAACTCAGTTTTCACACTCTATGCTTAGTGCCCTTTGAGTGCATTATCTAGGAATGAACCTGGTAGAGCATCCCACACAAACGAATGCTCCACATGCGGGTTTCACATGCCACCAACTCCACATTCACAGGCAACTTCAGCGCCACAGCCGTTTTCAGATAGCCCTCAATGCAAAGGCTCTAGACGCAAATATTGGTGTGAGAGCTAATTCAATCAAGGAAACACTGCATGTTGGTGAAGGGCATATTGAAGAAGGATCAGCCGAGTGGTTCTTGTGGGAGAATAACTATATTTGGCTCACTAACTTCACACACCATCAGGCTTCCAAGCAGCTCTCAAGGAAACTCAGTTTTGAAACTCTATTCTTGGTGCCCTTTGTGTGCCTAGGACAGAAATGAATCTTGGTGAGGATCCCACACAAACGAATGCTCCACATGCGGGTTTCACATGCCACCAACTCCACATTCACAGGCAACTTCAGAGCCACAGCCATTTTCAGATAGCCCTCAATGCAAAGGCTCTAGACGCGAATATTGGTGTGAGAGCTAATTCAATCAAGGAAACACTGCATGTTGGTGAAGGGCATATTGAAGAAGGATCAGCCGAGTGGATCTTGTGGGAGAACAACTCCATTTGGCTCACTAACTTCACACACCATCAGGCTTCCAAGCAGCTCTCAAGAAACTCAGTTTTCACACTCTATGCTTAGTGCCCTTTGAGTGCATTATCTAGGAATGAACCTGGTAGAGCATCCCACACAAACGAATGCTCCACATGCGGGTTTCACATGCCACCAACTCCACATTCACAGGCAACTTCAGCGCCACAGCCGTTTTCAGATAGCCCTCAATGCAAAGGCTCTAGACGCAAATATTGGTGTGAGAGCTAATTCAATCAAGGAAACACTGCATGTTGGTGAAGGGCATATTGAAGAAGGATCAGCCGAGTGGTTCTTGTGGGAGAACAACTCCATTTGGCTCACTAACTTCTCACACCATCAGGCTTCCAAGCAGCTCTCAAGGAAACTCAGTTTTCACACTCTATGCTTAGTGCCCTTTGTGTGCCTAGGACAGAAAAGAAGCTTGGTGAGAATCCCACACAAACGAATGCTCCACATGCGGGTTTCACATGCCACCAACTCCACCTTCACAGGCAACTTCAGCGCCACAGCCGTTTTCAGATAGCCCTCAATGCAAAGGCTCTAGACGTAAATATTGGTGTGAGAGCTAATTCAATCAAGGAAACACTGCATGTTGGTGAAGGGCATATTGAAGAAGGATCAGCCGAGTGGATCCTGTGGGAGAACAACTCCATTTGGCTCACTAACTTCACACACCATCAGGCTTCCAAGCAGCTCTCAAGGAAACTCAGTTTTCACACTCTATGCTTAGTGCCCTTTGAGTGCATTATCTAGGAATGAACCTGGTAGAGCATCCCACACAAACGAATGCTCCACATGCGGGTTTCACATGCCACCAACTCAACATTCACGGGCACATTCAGCGCCACAGCCGTTTTCAATAGCCCTCAATGCAAAGGCTCTAGACGCAAATATTGGTGTGAGAGCTAATTCAATCAAGGGAACACTGCATGTTGGTGAAGGGGCATATTGAAGAAGGATCAGCCGAGTGGTTCTTGTGGGAAAACAACTCATTTGGCTCACTAACTTCACACACCATCAGGCTTCCAAGCAGCTCTCAAGGAAACTCAGTTTTCACACTCTATGCTTAGTGCTCTTTGAGTGCATTATCTAGGAATGAACCTGGTAGAGCATCCCACACAAACTAATGCTCCACATGCGGGTTTCACAAGCCACCAACTCCACATTCACAGGCAACTTCAGCGCCACAGCCGTTTTCAGATAGCCCTCAATGCAAAGGCTCTAGACGCAAATATTGGTGTGAGAGCTAATTCAATCAAGGGAACACTGCATGTTGGTGAAGGGCATATTGAAGAAGGATCAGCCGAGTGGTTCTTGTGGGAGAACAACTCCATTTGGCTCACTAACTTCACACACCATCAGGCTTCCAAGCAGCTCTCAAGGAAACTTAGTTTTCACACTCTATGCTTAGTGCCCTTTGAGTGCATTATCTAGGAATGAACCTGGTAGAGCATCCCACACAAACGAATGCTCCACATGCGGGTTTCACATGCCACCAACTCCACATTCACAGGCAACTTCAGCGCCACAGCCGTTTTCAGATAGCCCTCAATGCAAAGGCTCTAGACGCAAATATTGGTGTGAGAGCTAATTCAATCAAGGAAACACTGCATGTTGGTGAAGGGCATATTGAAGAAGGATCAGCCGAGTGGTTCTTGTGGGAGAACAACTCCATTTGGCTCACTAACTTCACACACCATCAGGCTTCCAAGCAGCTCTCAAGGAAACTGTTTTCACACTCTATGCTTAGTGCCCTTTGAGTGCCTAGGACTGAAATGAAGCTTGGTCAGCATCCCACACAAACGAATGCTCCACATGCGGGTTTCACATGCCACCAACTCCACATTCACAGGCAACTTCAGCGCCACAGCCGTTTTCAGATAGCTCTCAATGCAAAGGCTATAGACGCAAATATTGGTGTGAGAGCTAATTCAATCAAGGAAACACTGCATGTTGGTGAAGGGCATATTGAAGAAGGATCAGCTGAGTGGATCTTGTGGGAGAACAACTCCATTTGGCTCACTAACTTCACACACCATCAGGCTTCCAAGCAGCTCTCAAGGAAACTCAGTTTTCACACCCTATGTATAGTGCCCTTTGTGTGCCTAGGACTGAAATGAAACTTGTTGAGGATCCCACACAAATGAATGCTCCACATGCGGGTTTCACATGCCACCAACTCCACATTCACAGGCAACTTCAGAGCCACAGCCATTTTCAGATAGCCCTCAATGCAAAGGCTCTAGACGCAAATATTGGTGTGAGAGCTAATTCAATCAAGGAAACACTGCATGTTGGTGAAGGGCATATTGAAGAAGGATCAGCCGAGTGGATCTTGTGGGAGAACAACTCCATTTTGCTCACTAACTTCACACACCATCAGGCTTCCAAACAGCTCTCAAGGAAACTCAGTTTTCACACTCTATGCTTAGTGCCCTTTGAGTGCATTATCTAGGAATGAACCTGGTAGAGCATCCCATACAAACTAATGCTCCACATGCGGGTTTCACATGCCACCAACTCCACATTCACAGGCAACTTCAGAGCCACAGCCGTTTTCAGATAGCCCTCAATGCAAAGGCTCTAGACGCAAATATTGGTGTGAGAGCTAATTCAATGAAGGAAACACAGCATGTTGGTGAAGGGCATATTGAAGAAGGATCAGCCGAGTGGTTCTTGTGGGAGAACAACTCCATTTGGCTCACTAACTTCACACACCATCAGGCTTCCAAGCAGCTCTCAAGGAAACTTAGTTTTCACACTCTATGCTTAGTGCCCTTTGAGTGCATTATCTAGGAATGAACCTGGTAGAGCATCCCACACAAACGAATGCTCCACATGCGGGTTTCACATGCCACCAACTCCACATTCACAGGCAACTTCAGCGCCACAGCCGTTTTCAGATAGCCCTCAATGCAAAGGCTCTAGACGCAAATATTGGTGTGAGAGCTAATTCAATCAAGGAAACACTGCATGTTGGTGAAGGGCATATTGAAGAAGGATCAGCCGAGTGGTTCTTGTGGGAGAACAACTCCATTTGGCTCACTAACTTCTCACACCATCAGGCTTCCAAACAGCTCTCAAGGAAACTCAGTTTTCACACTCTATGCTTAGTGCTCTTTGAGTGCATTATCTAGGAATGAACCTGGTAGAGCATCCCACACAAACGAATGCTCCACATGCGGGTTTCACATGCCACCAACTCCACATTCACAGGCAACTTCAGAGCCACAGCCGTTTTCAGATAGCCCTCAATGCAAAGGCTCTAGACGCAAATATTGGTGTGAGAGCTAATTCAATCAAGGAAACACTGCATGTTGGTGAAGGGCATATTGAAGACGGATCAGCCGAGTGGTTCTTGTGGGAGAACAACTCAATTTGGCTCACTAACTTCACACACCATCAGGCTTCCAAGCAGCTCTCAAGGAAACTCAGTTTTCAAACTCTATGCTTGGTGCCCTTTGTGTGCCTAGGACAGAAATGAATCTTGGTGAGGATCCCACACAAACGAATGCTCCACATGCGGGTTTCACATGCCACCAACTCCACATTCACAGGCAACTTCAGAGCCACAGCCATTTTCAGATAGCCCTCAATGCAAAGGCTCTAGACGCGAATATTGGTGTGAGAGCTAATTCAATGAAGGAAACACTGCATGTTGGTGAAGGGCATATTGAAGAAGGATCAGCCGAGTGGATCTTGTGGGAGAACAACTCCATTTGGCTCACTAACTTCACACACCATCAGGCTTCCAAGCAGCTCTCAAGGAAACTCAGTTTTCACACTCTATGCTTAGTGCCCTTTGAGTGCATTATCTAGGAATGAACCTGGTAGAGCATCCCACACAAACTAATGCTCCACATGCGGGTTTCACATGCCACCAACTCCACATTCACAGGCAACTTCAGAGCCACAGCCGTTTTCAGATAGCCCTCAATGCAAAGGCTCTAGACGCAAATATTGGTGTGAGAGCTAATTCAATGAAGGAAACACTGCATGTTGGTGAAGGGCATATTGAAGAAGGATCAGCCGAGTGGTTCTTGTGGGAGAACAACTCCATTTGGCTCACTAACTTCACACACCATCAGGCTTCCAAGCAGCTCTCAAGGAAACTCAGTTTTCACACTCTATGCTTAGTGCCCTTTGAGTGCCTAGGACTGAAATGAAGCTTCGTGAGCATCCCACACAAACGAATGCTCCACATGCGGGTTTCACATGCCAACAACTCCACATTCACAGGCAACTTCAGAGCCACAGCCGTTTTCAGATAGCTCTCAATGCAAAGGCTCTAGACGCAAATATTGGTGTGAGAGCTAATTCAATCAAGGAAACACTGCATGTTGGTGAAGGGCATATTGAAGAAGGATCAGCCGAGTGGTTCTTGTGGGAGAACAACTCCATTTGGCTCACTAACTTCACACACCATCAGGCTTCCAAGCAGCTCTCAAGGAAACTCAGTTTTCACACTCTATGCTTAGTGCCCTTTGAGTGCCTAGGACTGAAATGAAGCTTGGTCAGCATCCCACACAAACGAATGCTCCACATGCGGGTTTCACATGCCACCAACTCCACATTCACAGGCAACTTCAGAGCCACAGCCATTTTCAGATAGCCCTCAATGCAAAGGCTCTAGACGCAAATATTGGTGTGAGAGCTAATTCAATCAAGGAAACACTGCATGTTGGTGAAGGGCATATTGAAGAAGGATCAGCCGAGTGGTTCTTGTGGGAGAACAACTCCATTTTGCTCACTAACTTCACACACTATCAGGCTTCCAAACAGCTCTCAAGGAAACTCAGTTTTCACACTCTATGCTTAGTGCCCTTTGAGTGCATTATCTAGGAATGAACCTGGTAGAGCATCCCACACAAACTAATGCTCCACATGCGGGTTTCACATGCCACCAACTCCACATTCACAGGCAACTTCAGAGCCACAGCCGTTTTCAGATAGCCCTCAATGCAAAGGCTCTAGACGCAAATATTGGTGTGAGAGCTAATTCAATGAAGGAAACACAGCATGTTGGTGAAGGGCATATTGAAGAAGGATCAGCCGAGTGGTTCTTGTGGGAGAACAACTCCATTTGGCTCACTAACTTCACACACCATCAGGCTTCCAAGCAGCTCTCAAGGAAACTTAGTTTTCACACTCTATGCTTAGTGCCCTTTGAGTGCATTATCTAGGAATGAACCTGGTAGAGCATCCCACACAAACGAATGCTCCACATGCGGGTTTCACATGCCACCAACTCCACATTCACAGGCAACTTCAGCGCCACAGCAGTTTTCAGATAGCCCTCAATGCAAAGGCTCTAGACGCAAATATTGGTGTGAGAGCTAATTCAATCAAGGAAACACTGCATGTTGGTGAAGGGCATATTGAAGAAGGATCAGCCGAGTGGTTCTTGTGGGAGAACAACTCCATTTGGCTCACTAACTTCTCACACCATCAGGCTTCCAAGCAGCTCTCAAGGAAACTCAGTTTTCACACTCTATGCTTAGTGCTCTTTGAGTGCATTATCTAGGAATGAACCTGGTAGAGCATCCCACACAAACGAATGCTCCACATGCGGGTTTCACATGCCACCAACTCCACATTCACAGGCAACTTCAGCGCCACAGCCGTTTTCAGATAGCCCTCAATGCAAAGGCTCTAGACGCAAATATTGGTGTGAGAGCTAATTCAATCAAGGAAACACTGCATGTTGGTGAAGGGCATATTGAAGAAGGATCAGCCGAGTGGTTCTTGTGGGAGAACAACTCAATTTGGCTCACTAACTTCACACACCATCAGGCTTCCAAGCAGCTCTCAAGGAAACTCAGTTTTCAAACTCTATGCTTGGTGCCCTTTGTGTGCCTAGGACAGAAATGAATCTTGGTGAGGATCCCACACAAACGAATGCTCCACATGCGGGTTTCACATGCCACCAACTCCACATTCACAGGCAACTTCAGAGCCACAGCCATTTTCAGATAGCCCTCAATGCAAAGGCTCTAGACGCGAATATTGGTGTGAGAGCTAATTCAATGAAGGAAACACTGCATGTTGGTGAAGGGCATATTGAAGAAGGATCAGCCGAGTGGATCTTGTGGGAGAACAACTCCATTTGGCTCACTAACTTCACACACCATCAGGCTTCCAAGCAGCTCTCAAGGAATCTCAGTTTTCACACTCTATGCTTAGTGCCCTTTGAGTGCATTATCTAGGAATGAACCTGGTAGAGCATCCCACACAAACGAATGCTCCACATGCGGGTTTCACATGCCACCAACTCCACATTCACAGGCAACTTCAGCGCCACAGCCGTTTTCAGATAGCCCTCAATGCAAAGGCTCTAGACGCAAATATTGGTGTGAGAGCTAATTCAATCAAGGAAACACTGCATGTTGGTGAAGGGCATATTGAAGAAGGATCAGCCGAGTGGTTCTTGTGGGAGAACAACTCCATTTGGCTCACTAATTTCTCACACCATCAGGCTTCCAAGCAGCTCTCAAGGAAACTCAGTTTTCACACTCTATGCTTAGTGCCCTTTGTGTGCCTAGGACAGAAAAGAAGCTTGGTGAGAATCCCACACAAACGAATGCTCCACATGCGGGTTTCACATGCCACCAACTCCACATTCTCAGGCAACTTCAGCGCCACAGCCGTTTTCAGATAGCCCTCAATGCAAAGGCTCTAGACGTAAATATTGGTGTGAGAGCTAATTCAATCAAGGAAACACTGCATGTTGGTGAAGGGCATATTGAAGAAGGATCAGCCGAGTGGTTCTTGTGGGAGAACAACTCCATTTGGCTCACTAACTTCACACACCATCAGGCTTCCAAGCAGCTCTCAAGGAAACTCAGTTTTCACACTCTATGCTTAGTGCTCTTTGAGTGCATTATCTAGGAATGAACCTGGTAGAGCATCCCACACAAACTAATGCTCCACATGCGGGTTTCACAAGCCACCAACTCCACATTCACAGGCAACTTCAGCGCCACAGCCGTTTTCAGATAGCCCTCAATGCAAAGGCTCTAGACGCAAATATTGGTGTGAGAGCTAATTCAATCAAGGGAACACTGCATGTTGGTGAAGGGCATATTGAAGAAGGATCAGCCGAGTGGTTCTTGTGGGAGAACAACTCCATTTGGCTCACTAACTTCACACACCATCAGGCTTCCAGGCAGCTCTCAAGGAAACTCAGTTTTCACACTCTATGCTTAGTGCCCTTTGCGTGCCTAGGACTGAAATGAAGCTTGGTCAGCATCCCACACAAACGAATGCTCCACATGCGGGTTTCACATGCCACCAACTCCACATTCACAGGCAACTTCAGCGCCACAGCCGTTTTCAGATAGCTCTCAATGCAAAGGCTATAGACGCAAATATTGGTGTGAGAGCTAATTCAATCAAGGAAACACTGCATGTTGGTGAAGGGCATATTGAAGAAGGATCAGCCGAGTGGATCTTGTGGGAGAACAACTCCATTTGGCTCACTAACTTCACACACCATCAGGCTTCCAAGCAGCTCTCAAGGAAACTCAGTTTTCACACCCTATGTATAGTGCCCTTTGTGTGCCTAGGACTGAAATGAACTTGTTGAGGATCCCACACAAATGAATGCTCCACATGCGGGTTTCACATGCCACCAACTCCACATTCACAGGCAACTTCAGAGCCACAGCCATTTTCAGATAGCCCTCAATGCAAAGGCTCTAGACGCAAATATTGGTGTGAGAGCTAATTCAATCAAGGAAACACTGCATGTTGGTGAAGGGCATATTGAAGAAGGATCAGCCGAGTGGATCTTGTGGGAGAACAACTCCATTTGGCTCACTAACTTCACACACCATCAGGCTTCCAAACAGCTCTCAAGGAAACTCAGTTTTCACACTCTATGCTTAGTGCCCTTTGAGTGCATTATCTAGGAATGAACCTGGTAGAGCATCCCACACAAACGAATGCTCCACATGCGGGTTTCACATGCCACCAACTCCACATTCACAGGCAACTTCAGAGCCACAGCCGTTTTCAGATAGCCCTCAATGCAAAGGCTCTAGACGCAAATATTGGTGTGAGAGCTAATTCAATGAAGGAAACACAGCATGTTGGTGAAGGGCATATTGAAGAAGGATCAGCCGAGTGGTTCTTGTGGGAGAACAACTCCATTTGGCTCACTAACTTCACACACCATCAGGCTTCCAAGCAGCTCTCAAGGAAACTCAGTTTTCACACTCTATGCTTAGTGCCCTTTGAGTGCATTATCTAGGAATGAACCTGGTAGAGCATCCCACACAAACGAATGCTCCACATGCGGGTTTCACATGCCACGAACTCCACATTCACAGGCAACTTCAGCGCCACAGCCGTTTTCAGATAGCCCTCAATGCAAAGGCTCTAGACGCAAATATTGGTGTGAGAGCTAATTCAATCAAGGAAACACTGCATGTTGGTGAAGGGCATATTGAAGAAGGATCAGCCGAGTGGTTCTTGTGGGAGAACAACTCCATTTGGCTCACTAACTTCTCACACC
>NW_026697355.1:0-80737 GCF_030435755.1 Ochotona princeps | reverse complement strand
TACTCCACATTCACAGGCAACTTCAGCGCCACAGCCGTTTTCAGATAGCCCTCAATGCAAAGGCTCTAGACGCAAATATTGGGTGTGAGAGCTAATTCAATCAAGGAAACACTGCATGTTGGTGAAGGGCATATTGACGAAGATCAGCCGAGTGGTTCTTGTGGCAGAACAACTCCATTTGGCTCACTAACTTCACACACCATCAGGCTTCCAAGCAGCTCTCAAGGAAACTCAGTTTTCACACTCTATGCTTAGTGCCCTTTGAGTGCCTAGGACTGAAATGAATCTTGGTGAGCATCCCACACAAACGAATGCTCCACATGCGGGTTTCACATGCCACCAACTCCACATTCACAGGCAACTTCAGCGCCACAGCCGTTTTCAGATAGCCCTCAATGCAAAGTCTCTAGATGCAATATTGGTGTGAGAGCTAATTCAATCAAGGAAACACTGCATGTTGCTGAAGGGCATATTGAAGAAGGATCAGCCGAGTGGTTCTTGTGGGAGAACAACTCCATTTGGCACACTAACTTCACACACCATCAGGCTTCCAAGCAGCTCTCAAGGAAACTCAGTTTTCACACTCTATGCTTAGTGCCCTTTCACTGCATTATCTAGGAATGAACCTGGTAGAGCATCCCACAGAACCAATGCTCCACATGCGGGTTTCTCATGCCACCAACTCCACATTCACAGGCAACTTCAGCGCCACAGCATTTTCAGATAGCCCTCAATGCAAAGGCTTTAGATGCAAATATTGGTGTGAGAGCTAATTCAATCAGGGAAACACTGCATGTTGGTGAAGGGCATATTGAAGAAGGATCAGCGGGAGTGGTTCTTGTGGGAGAACAACTCCATTTGGCTCACTAACTTCACACACCATCAGGCTTCCAAGCAGCTCTCAAGGAAACTCAGTTTTCACACTCTATGCTTAGTGCCCTTTCACTGCATTATCTAGGAATGAACCTGGTAGAGCATCCCACACAAACGAATGCTCCACATGCGGGTTTCACATGCCACCACTCCACATTCACAGGCACTTCAGCGCCACAGCCGCTTTCAGATAGCCCTCAATGCAAAGGCTCTAGACGCAAATATTGGTGTGAGAGCTAATTCAATCAAGGAAACACTGCATGTTGGTGAAGGGCATATTGAAGAAGGATCAGCCGAGTGGTTCTTGTGGGAGAACAACTCCATTTGGCTCACTAACTTCACACACCATCAGGCTTCCAAGCAGCTCTCAAGGAAACTCAGTTTTTCACACTCTATGCTTAGTGCCCTTTGAGTGCCTAGGACTGAAATGAATCTTGGTGAGCATCCACACAAACGAATGCTCCACATGCGGGTTTCACATGCCACCAACTCCACATTCACAGGCAACTTCAGCGCCACAGCCATTTTCAGATAGCCCCTCAATGCAAAGGCTCTAGACGCAAATATTGGTGTGAGAGTTAATTCAATCAAGGAAACACTGCATGTTGGTGAAGGGCATATTGAAGAAGGATCAGCCAAGTGGTTTCTTGTGGGAGAAAAACTCCATTTGGCTCACTAATTTCACACACCATCAGGCTTCCAAGCAGCTCTCAAGGAAACTCAGTTTTCAACTCTCATGCTTAGTGCCCTTTGAGTGCATTATCTAGGAATGAACCTTGTAGAGCATCCCACACAAACGAATGCTCCACATGCGGGTTTAACATACCACCAACTCCACATTCACAGCAACTTCAGCGCCACAGCCGTTTTCAGATAGCCCTCAATGCAAAGGCTACAGACGCAAATATTGGTGTGAGAGCTAATTCAATGAAGGAAACACTGTATGTTGCTGAAGGGCATATTGACGAAGGATCAGCCGAGTGGTTCTTGTGGCAGAACAACTCCATTTGGCTCACTAACTTCACACACCATCAGGCTTCCAAGCAGCTCTAAGGAAACTCAATTTTCACACTCTATGCTTAGTGCCCTTTGAGTGCATTATCTAGAATGAACCTGGTAGAGCATCCACACAAACAAATGCTCCACATGCGGGTTTCACATGCCACCAACTCCACATTCACAGGCAACTTCAGCGGCACAGCTTTTTCAGATAGCCCTCAATGCAAAGGCTCTAGACGCAAATATTGGTGTGAGAGCTAACTCAATCAAGAAACACTGCATGTTGGTGAAGGGCATATTGAAGAAGGATCAGCCAAGTGGTTCTTGTGGGAGAACAACTCCATTTGGCTCACTAACTTCACACACCATCAGGCTTCCAAGCAGCTCTCAAGGAAACTCAGTTTTCACACTCTATGCTTAGTGCCCTTTGAGTGCATTATCTAGGAATGAACCTGGTAGAGCATCCCACACAAACGAATGCTCCACATGCGGGTTTCACATGCCACCAACTCCACATTCACAGGCAACTTCAGCGCCACAGCCGTTTTCAGATAGCCTCAATGCAAAGGCTCTAGACGCAAATATTGGTGTGAGAGCTAATTCAATCAAGGAAACACTGCATGTTGGAAGGAAAAGGGCATATTGAAGAAGGATCAGCCGAGTGGTTCTTGTGGGAGAACAACTCCATTTGGCTCACTAACTTCACACACCATCAGGCTTCCAAGCAGCTCTCAAGGAAACTCAGTTTTCACACTCTATGCTTAGTGCCCTTTCACTGCATTATCTAGGAATGAACCTGGTAGAGCATCCCATAGAAACGAATGCTCCACATGCGGGTTTCACATGCCACCAACTCCACATTCACAGGCAACTTCAGCGCCACAGCCGTTTTCAGATAGCCCTCAATGCAAAGGCTCTAGACGCAAATATTGGTGTGAGAGCTAATTCAATGAAGGAAACACTGCATGTTGGTGAAGGGCATATTGAAGAAGGATCAGCCGAGTGGTTCTTGTGGGAGAACAACTCCATTTGGCTCACTAACTTCACACACCATCAGGCTTCAAGCAGCTCTCAAGGAAACTCAGTTTTCACACTCTATGCTTAGTGCCCTTTGAGTGCCTAGGACTGAAATGAAGCTTGGTGAGCATCCCACACAAACGAATGCTCCACATGCGGGTTTCACATGCCACCACCACATTCACACATTCCAGGCAACTTCAGCGCCACAGCCATTTTCAGATAGCCCTCAATGCAAAGGCTCTAGACGCAAATATTGGTGTGAGAGTTAATTCAATCAAGGAAACATACTGCATGTTGGTGAAGGGCATATTGAAGAGGATCAGCCAAGTGGTTCTTGTGGGAGAAAAACTCCATTTGGCTCACTAATTTCACACACCATCAGGCTTCCAAGCAGCTCTCAAGGAAACTCAGTTTTCACACTCTATGCTTAGTGCCCTTTGAGTGCATTATCTAGGAATGAACCTTGTAGAGCATCCCACACAAACGAATGCTCCACAGGCGGGTTTCTCATTCCACCAACTCCACATTCACAGGCAACTTCAGCGCCACAGCCGTTTTAAGATAGTCCTCAATGCAAAGGCTCTAGATGCAAATATCGGTGTGAGAGCTAATTCAATCAAGGAAACACTGCATGTTGCTGAAGGGCATATTGAAGAAGGATCAGCCGAGTGGTTCTTGTGGGAGAACAACTCCATTTGGCTCACTAACTTCACACACCATCAGGCTTCGAAGCAGCTCTCAAGGAAACTCAGTCTTCACACTCTATGCTTAGTGCCCTTTCACTGCATTATCTAGGAATGAATCTAGTAGAGCATCCCACACAAACGAATGCTCCACATGCGGGTTTCACATGCCACCAACTCCACATTCACAGCAACTTCAGCGCCACAGCTGTTTTCAGGTAGCCCTCAATGCAAAGGCTCTAGACGCAAATATTGGTGTGAGAGCTAATTCAATCAAGGAAACACTGCATGTTGGTGAAGGGCATATTGAAGAAGGATCAGCCGAGTGGTTCTTGTGGCAGAACAACTCCATTTGGCTCACTAACTTCACACACCATCAGGCTTCCAAGCAGCTCTCAAGGAAACTCAGTTTTCACACTCTATGCTTAGTGCCCTTTGAGTGCATTATCTAGGAATGAACCTGTTAGAGCATCCCACACAAACGAATGCTCCACATGCGGGTTTCACATGCCACCAACTCCACACTCACAGGCAACTTCAGCGCCACAGCCATTTTCAGATAGCCCTCAATGCAAAGGCTCTAGACGCAAATATTGGTGTGAGAGCTAATTCAATCAAGGAAACACTGCATGTTGGTGAAGGGCATATTGAAGAAGGATCAGCCGAGTGGTTCTTGTGGGAGAACAACTCCATTTGGCTCACTAACTTCACACACCATCAGGCTTCCAAGCAGCTCTCAAGGAAACTCAGTTTTCACACTCTATGCTTAGTGCCCTTTGAGTGCCTAGAGTGAAATGAAGCTTGGTGAGCATCCCACACAAACGAATGCTCCACATGCGGGTTTCAAATGCCACCAACTCCACATTCACAGGCAACTTCAGCGCCACAGCCGTTTTCAGATAGCCCTCAATGCAAAGGCTCTAGATGCAAATATTGGTGTGAGAGCTAATTCAATGAAGGAAACACTGCATGTTGCTGAAGGGCATATTGACGAAGGATCAGCCGAGTGGTTCTTGTGGCAGAACAACTCCATTTGGCTCACTAACTTCACACACCATCAGGCTTCCAAGCAGCTCTCAAGGAAACTCAGTTTTCACACTCTATGCTTAGTGCCCTTTCACTGCATTATCTAGGAATGAACCTGGTAGAGCATCCCACACAAACCAATGCTCCACATGCGGGTTTCACATGCCACCAACTCCACATTCACAGGCAACTTCAGCGCCACAGCCGTTTTCAGATAGCCCTCAATGCAAAGGCTCTAGACGCAAATATTGGTGTGAGAGCTAATTCAATCAAGGAAACACTGCATGTTGGTGAAGGGCATATTGACGAAGGATCAGCCGAGTGGTTCTTGTGGCAGAACAACTCCATTTGGCTCACTAACTTCACACACCATCAGGCTTCCAAGCAGCTCTCAAGGAAACTCAGTTTTCACACTCTATGCTTAGTGCCCTTTGAGTGCCTAGGACTGAAATGAATCTTGGTGAGCATCCCACACAAACGAATGCTCCACATGCGGGTTTCACATGCCACCAACTCCACATTCACAGGCAACTTCAGCGCCACAGCCGTTTTCAGATAGCCCTCAATGCAAAGTCTCTAGATGCAAATATTGGTGTGAGAGCTAATTCAATCAAGGAAACACTGCATGTTGCTGAAGGGCATATTGAAGAAGGATCAGCCGAGTGGTTCTTGTGGGAGAACAACTCCATTTGGCACACTAACTTCACACACCATCAGGCTTCCAAGCAGCTCTCAAGGAAACTCAGTTTTCACACTCTATGCTTAGTGCCCTTTCACTGCATTATCTAGGAATGAACCTGGTAGAGCATCCCACAGAAACCAATGCTCCACATGCGGGTTTCTCATGCCACCAACTCCACATTCACAGGCAACTTCAGCGCCACAGCCATTTTCAGATAGCCCTCAATGCAAAGGCTTTAGATGCAAATATTGGTGTGAGAGCTAATTCAATCAGGGAAACACTGCATGTTGGTGAAGGGCATATTGAAGAAGGATCAGCGGAGTGGTTCTTGTGGGAGAACAACTCCATTTGGCTCACTAACTTCACACACCATCAGGCTTCCAAGCAGCTCTCAAGTAAACTCAGTTTTCACACTCTATGCTTAGTGCCCTTTCACTGCATTATCTAGGAATGAACCTGGTAGAGCATCCCACACAAACGAATGCTCCACATGCGGGTTTCACATGCCACCAACTCCACATTCACAGGCAACTTCAGCGGCACAGCCGTTTTCAGATAGCCCTCAATGCAAAGGCTCTAGACGCAAATATTGGTGTGAGAGCTAATTCAATCAAGGAAACACTGCATGTTTGTGAAGGGCATATTGAAGAAGGATCAGCCGAGTGGTTCTTGTGGGAGAACAACTCCATTTGGCTCACTAACTTCACACACCATCAGGCTTCCAAGCAGCTCTCAAGGAAACTCAGTTTTCACACTCTATGCTTAGTGCCCTTTGAGTGCCTAGGACTGAAATGAATCTTGGTGAGCATCCCACACAAACGAATGCTCCACATGCGGGTTTCACATGCCACCAACTCCACATTCACAGGCAACTTCAGCGCCACAGCCATTTTCAGATAGCCCTCAATGCAAAGGCTCTAGACGCAAATATTGGTGTGAGAGCTAATTCAATCAAGGAAACACTGCATGTTGGTGAAGGGCATATTGAAGAAGGATCAGCCAAGTGGTTCTTGTGGGAGAAAAACTCCATTTGGCTCACTAATTTCACACACCATCAGGCTTCCAAGCAGCTCTCAAGGAAACTCAGTTTTCACACTCTATGCTTAGTGCCCTTTGAGTGCATTATCTAGGAATGAACCTTGTAGAGCATCCCACACAAACGAATGCTCCACATGCGGGTTTAACATACCACCAACTCCACATTCACAGGCAACTTCAGCGCCACAGCCGTTTTCAGATAGCCCTCAATGCAAAGGCTACAGACGCAAATATTGGTGTGAGAGCTAATTCAATGAAGGAAACACTGCATGTTGGTGAAGGGCATATTGAAGAAGGATCAGCCGAGTGGTTCTTGTGGCAGAACAACTCCATTTGGCTCACTAACTTCACACACCATCAGGCTTCCAAGCAGCTCTAAAGGAAACTCAATTTTCACACTCTATGCTTAGTGCCCTTTGAGTGCATTATCTAGGAATGAACCTGGTAGAGCATCCCACACAAACGAATGCTCCACATGCGGGTTTCACATGCCACCAACTCCACATTCACAGGCAACTTCAGCGGCACAGCTTTTTCAGATAGCCCTCAATGCAAAGGCTCTAGACGCAAATATTGGTGTGAGAGCTAACTCAATCAAGGAAACACTGCATGTTGGTGAAGGGCATATTGAAGAAGGATCAGCCAAGTGGTTCTTGTGGGAGAACAACTCCATTTGGCTCACTAACTTCACACACCATCAGGCTTCCAAGCAGCTCTCAAGGAAACTCAGTTTTCACACTCTATGCTTAGTGCCCTTTGAGTGCATTATCTAGGAATGAACCTGGTAGAGCATCCCACACAAACGAATGCTCCACATGCGGGTTTCACATGCCACCAACTCCACATTCACAGGCAACTTCAGCGCCACAGCCGTTTTCAGATAGCCCTCAATGCAAAGGCTCTAGACGCAAATATTGGTGTGAGAGCTAATTCAATCAAGGAAACACTGCATGTTGGTGAAGGGCATATTGAAGAAGGATCAGCCGAGTGGTTCTTGTGGGAGAACAACTCCATTTGGCTCACTAACTTCACACACCATCAGGCTTCCAAGCAGCTCTCAAGGAAACTCAGTTTTCACACTCTATGCTTAGTGCCCTTTAACTGCATTATCTAGGAATGAACCTGGTAGAGCATCCCATACAAACGAATGCTCCACATGCGGGTTTCACATGCCACCAACTCCACATTCACAGGCAACTTCAGCGCCACAGCCGTTTTCAGATAGCCCTCAATGCAAAGGCTCTAGACGCAAATATTGGTGTGAGAGCTAATTCAATCAAGGAAACACTGCATGTTGTGAAGGGCATATTGAAGAAGGATCAGCCGAGTGGTTCTTGTGGGAGAACAACTCCATTTGGCTCACTAACTTCACACACCATCAGGCTTCCAAGCAGCTCTCAAGGAAACTCAGTTTTCACACTCTATGCTTAGTGCCCTTTGAGTGCCTAGGACTGAAATGAAGCTTGGTGAGCATCCCACACAAACGAATGCTCCACATGCGGGTTTCACATGCCACCAACTCCACATTCACAGGCAACTTCAGCGCCACAGCCATTTTCAGATAGCCCTCAATGCAAAGGCTCTAGACGCAAATATTGGTGTGAGAGCTAATTCAATCAAGGAAACACTGCATGTTGGTGAAGGGCATATTGAAGAAGGATCAGCCAAGTGGTTCTTGTGGGAGAAAAACTCCATTTGGCTCACTAATTTCACACACCATCAGGCTTCCAAGCAGCTCTCAAGGAAACTCAGTTTTCACACTCTATGCTTAGTGCCCTTTGAGTGCATTATCTAGGAATGAACCTTGTAGAGCATCCCACACAAACGAATGCTCCACAGGCGGGTTTCTCATTCCACCAACTCCACATTCACAGGCAACTTCAGCGCCACAGCCGTTTTAAGATAGTCCTCAATGCAAAGGCTCTAGATGCAAATATTGGTGTGAGAGCTAATTCAATCAAGGAAACACTGCATGTTGCTGAAGGGCATATTGAAGAAGGATCAGCCGAGTGGTTCTTGTGGGAGAACAACTCCATTTGGCTCACTAACTTCACACACCATCAGGCTTCGAAGCAGCTCTCAAGGAAACTCAGTCTTCACACTCTATGCTTAGTGCCCTTTCACTGCATTATCTAGGAATGAATCTAGTAGAGCATCCCACACAAACGAATGCTCCACATGCGGGTTTCACATGCCACCAACTCCACATTCACAGGCAACTTCAGCGCCACAGCTGTTTTCAGGTAGCCCTCAATGCAAAGGCTCTAGACGCAAATATTGGTGTGAGAGCTAATTCAATCAAGGAAACACTGCATGTTGGTGAAGGGCATATTGAAGAAGGATCAGTCGAGTGGTTCTTGTGGCAGAACAACTCCATTTGGCTCACTAACTTCACACACCATCAGGCTTCCAAGCAGCTCTCAAGGAAACTCAGTTTTCACACTCTATGCTTAGTGCCCTTTGAGTGCATTATCTAGGAATGAACCTGTTAGAGCATCCCACACAAACGAATGCTCCACATGCGGGTTTCACATGCCACCAACTCCACACTCACAGGCAACTTAGGCGCCACAGACATTTTCAGATAGCCCTCAATGCAAAGGCTCTAGACGCAAATATTGGTGTGAGAGCTAATTCAATCAAGGAAACACTGCATGTTGGTGAAGGGCATATTGAAGAAGGATCAGCCGAGTGGTTCTTGTGGGAGAACAACTCCATTTGGCTCACTAACTTCACACACCATCAGGCTTCCAAGCAGCTCTCAAGGAAACTCAGTTTTCACACTCTATGCTTAGTGCCCTTTGTGTGCCTAGGAGTGAAATGAAGCTTGGTGAGCATCCCACACAAACGAATGCTCCACATGCGGGTTTCAAATGCCACCAACTCCACATTCACAGGCAACTTCAGCGCCACAGCCGTTTTCAGATAGCCCTCAATGCAAAGGCTCTAGACGCAAATATTGGTGTGAGAGCTAATTCAATGAAGGAAACACTGTATGTTGGTGAAGGGCATATTGACGAAGGATCAGCCGAGTGGTTCTTGGGGGAGAACAACTCCATTTGGCTCACTAACTTCACACACCATCAGGCTTCCAAGCAGCTCTCAAGGAAACTCAGTTTTCACACTCTATGCTTAGTGCCCTTTCACTGCATTATCTTGGAATTAACCTGGTAGAGCATCCCACACAAATGAATGCTCCACATGCGGGTTTAACATTCCACCAACTCCACATTCACAGGCAACTTCAGCGCCACAGCCGTTTTCAGATAGCCCTCAATGCAAAGGCTCTAGACGCAAATATTGGTGTGAGAGCTAATTCAATGAAGGAAACACTGCATGTTGCTGAAGGGCATATTGACGAAGGATCAGCCGAGTGGTTCTTGTGTCAGAACAACTCCATTTGGCTCACTAACTTCACACACCATCAGGCTTCCAAGCAGCTCTAAAGGAAACTCAGTTTTCACACTCTATGCTTAGTGCCCTTTGAGTGCATTATCTAGGAATGAACCTGGTAGAGCATCCCACACAAACGAATGCTCCACATGCGGGTTTCACATGCCACCAACTCCACATTCACAGGCAACTTCAGCGGCACAGCTTTTTCAGATAGCCCTCAATGCAAAGGCTCTAGACGCAAATATTGGTGTGAGAGCTAACTCAATCAAGGAAACACTGCATGTTGCTGAAGGGCATATTGAAGAAGGATCAGCCAAGTGGTTCTTGTGGGAGAACAACTCCATTTGGCTCACTAACTTCACACACCATCAGGCTTCCAAGCAGCTCTCAAGGAAACTCAGTTTTCACACTCTATGCTTAGTGCCCTTTGAGTGCATTATCTAGGAATGAACCTGGTAGAGCATCCCACACAAACGAATGCTCCACATGCGGGTTTCACATGCAGCCAACTCCACATTCACAGGCAACTTCAGCACCACAGCCGTTTTCAGATAGCCCTCAATGCAAAGGCTCTAGACGCAAATATTGGTGTGAGAGCTAATTCAATCAAGGAAACACTGCATGTTGGTGAAGGGCATATTGAAGAAGGATCAGCCGAGTGGTTCTTGTGGGAGAACAACTCCATTTGGCTCACTAACTTCACACACCATCAGGCTTCCAAGCAGCTCTCAAGGAAACTCAGTTTTCACACTCTATGCTTAGTGCCCTTTCACTGCATTATCTAGGAATGAACCTGGTAGAGCATCCCACACAAACGAATGCTCCACATGCGGGTTTCACATGCCACCAACTCCACATTCACAGGCAACTTCAGCGCCACAGCCGCTTTCAGATAGCCCTCAATGCAAAGGCTCTAGACGCAAATATTGGTGTGAGAGCTAATTCAATCAAGGAAACACTGCATGTTGGTGAAGGGCATATTGAAGAAGGATCAGCCGAGTGGTTCTTGTGGGAGAACAACTCCATTTGGCTCACTAACTTCACACACCATCAGGCTTCCAAGCAGCTCTCAAGGAAACTCAGTTTTCACACTCTATGCTTAGTGCCCTTTGAGTGCCTAGGACTGAAATGAAGATTGGTGAGCATCCCACACAAACGAATGCTCCACATGCGGGTTTCACATGCCACCAACTCCACATTCACAGGCAACTTCAGCGCCACAGCCATTTTCAGATAGCCCTCAATGCAAAGGCTCTAGACGCAAATATTGGTGTGAGAGTTAATTCAATCAAGGAAACACTGCATGTTGGTGAAGGGCATATTGAAGAAGGATCAGCCAAGTGGTTCTTGTGGGAGAAAAACTCCATTTGGCTCACTAATTTCACACACCATCAGGCTTCCAAGCAGCTCTCAAGGAAACTCAGTTTTCACACTCTATGCTTAGTGACCTTTGAGTGCCTAGGACTGAAATGAAGCTTGGTGAGCATCCCACACAAACCAATGCTCCACATGCGGGTTTCACATGCCACCAACTCCACATTCACAGGCAACTTCAGCACCACAGCCGTTTTCAGATAGCCCTCAATGCAAAGGCTCTAGACGCAAATATTGGTGTGAGAGCTAATTCAATCAAGGAAACACTGCATGTTGGTGAAGGGCATATTGAAGAAGGATCAGCCAAGTGGTTCTTGTGGGAGAACAACTCCATTTGGCTCACTAACTTCACACACCATCAGGCTTCCAAGCAGCTCTCAAGGAAACTCAGTTTTCACACTCTATGCTTAGTGCCCTTTGAGTGCATTATCTAGGAATGAATCTAGTAGAGCATCCCACACAAACGAATGCTCCACATGCGGGTTTTACATGCCACCAACTCCACATTCACAGGCAACTTCAGCGCCACAGCCGTTTTCAGATAGCCCTCAATGCAAAGGCTCTAGACGCAAATATTGGTGTGAGAGCTAATTCAATCAAGGATACACTGCATGTTGGTGAAGGGCATATTGACGAAGAATCAGCCGAGTGGTTCTTGTGGGAGAACAACTCCATTTGGCTCACTAACTTCACACACCATCAGGCTTCAAGCAGCTCTCAAGGAAACTCAGTTTTCACACTCTATGCTTAGTGCCCTTTGAGTGCATTATCTAGGAATGAACCTAGTAGAGCATCCCACACAAACGAATGCTCCACATGCGGGTTTCACATGCCACCAACTCCACCTTCACAGGCAACTTCAGTGCCACAGCCGTTTTCAGATAGCCCACAATGCAAAGGCTCAAGACACAAATATTGGTGTGAGAGCTAATTCAATGAAGGAAACACTGCATGTTGGTGAAGGGCATATTGAAGAAGGATCAGCCGAGTGGTTCTTGTGGGAGAACAACTCCGTTTGGCTCACTAACTTCACCAACCATCAGGCTTCCAAGCAGCTCTCAAGGAAACTCAGTTTTCACACTCTATGCTTAGTGCAATTTGAGTGCCTAGGACTGAAATGAAGCTTGGTGAGCATCCCACACAAACGAATGCTCCACATGCGGGTTTCACACGCCACCAACGCCACATTCACAGGCAACTTCCGCGCCTCAGCCATTTTCAGATAGCCCTCAATGCAAAGGCTCTAGACGCAAATATTGGTGTGAGAGCTAATTCAATCAAGGAAACACTGCATGTTGGTGAAGGGCATATTGAAGAAGGATCAGCCGAGTGGTTCTTGTGGGAGAACAACTCCATTTGGCTCACTAACTTCACAAACCATCAGGCTTCCAAGCAGCTCTCAAGGAAACTCAGTTTTCACACTCTATGCTTATTGCCCTTTCACTGCATTATCTAGGAATGAACCTGGTAGAGCATCCCACACAAACGAATGCTCCACATGCGGGCTTCACATGCCACCAACTCCACATTCACAGGCAACTTCAGCGCCACAGCCATTTTCAGATAGCCCTCAATGCAAAGGCTCTAGACCTAAATATTGGTGTGAGCGCTAATTCAATCAAGGAAACACTGCATGTTGGTGAAGGGCATATTGAAGAAGGATCAGCCGAGTGGTTCTTGAGGGACAACAACTCCATTTGGCTCACTAACTTCACACACCATCAGGCTTCCAAGCAGCTCTCAAGGAAACTCAGTTTTCACACTCTATGCTTAGTGCCCTTTGAGTGCCTAGGACTGAAATGAAGCTTGGTGAGCATCCCACACAAACGAATGCTCCACATGCGGGTTTCACATGCCACCAACTCCACATTCACAGGCAACTTCCGCGCCACAGCCGTTTTCAGATAGCCCTCAATGCAAAGGCTCTAGACGCAAATATTGGTGTGAGAGCTAATTCAGTCAAGGAAACACTGCATGTTGGTGAAGGGCATATTGAAGAAGGATCAGCCGAGTGGTTCTTGTGGGAGAACAACTCCATTTGGCTCACTAACATCACACACCATCAGGCTTCCAAGCAGCTCTCAAGGAAACTCAGTTTTCACACTATGCTTAGCGCCCTTTGTGTGCCTAGGAATGAAATGAAGCTTGGAGAGCATCCCACACAAACGAATGCTCCACATGCGGGTTTCACATGCCACCAACTCCACATTCACAGGCAACTTCAGCGCCTCAGCCATTTTCAGATAGCCCTCAATGCAAAGGCTCTAGACGCAAATATTGGTGTGAGAGCTAATTCAATCAAGGAAACACTGCATGTTGGGGAAGGGCATATTGAAGAAGGATCAGCCGAGTGGTTCTTGTGGGAGAACAACTCCATTTGGCTCACTAACTTCACACACCATCAGGCTTCCAAGCAGCTCTCAAGGAAACTCAGTTTTCACACTCTATGCTTATTGCCCTTTCACTGCATTATCTAGGAATGAACCTGGTAGAGCATCCCACACAAACGAATGCTCCACATGCGGGCTTCACATGCCACCAACTCCACATTCACAGGCAACTTCAGCGCCACAGCCATTTTCAGATAGCCCTCAATGCAAAGGCTCTAGACGCAAATATTGGTGTGAGCGCTAATTCAATCAAGGAAACACTGCATGTTGGTGAAGGGCATATTGAAGAAGGATCAGCCGAGTGGTTCTTGAGGGACAACAACTCCATTTGGCTCACTAACTTCACACACCATCAGGCTTCCAAGCAGCTCTCAAGGAAACTCAGTTTTCACACTCTATGCTTAGTGCCCTTTGAGTGCCTAGGACTGAAATGAAGCTTGGTGAGCATCCCACACAAACGAATGCTCCACATGCGGGTTTCACATGCCACCAACTCCACATTCACAGGCAACTTCCGCGCCACAGCCGTTTTCAGATAGCCCTCAATGCAAAGGCTCTAGACGCAAATATTGGTGTGAGAGCTAATTCAATCAAGGAAACACTGCATGTTGGTGAAGGGCATATTGAAGAAGGATCAGCCGAGTGGTTCTTGTGGGAGAACAACTCCATTTGGCTCACTAACATCACACACCATCAGGCTTCCAAGCAGCTCTCCAGGAAACTCAGTTTTCACACTATGCTTAGCGCCCTTTGTGTGCCTAGGAATGAAATGAAGCTTGGAGAGCATCCCACACAAACGAATGCTCCACATGCGGGTTTCACATGCCACCAACTCCACATTATCACGCAACTTCTGCCCCACAGGTGTTTTCAGATAGCAATCAATGCAAAGGCTCAAGACGCAAATATTGGTGTGAGAGCTAATTCAATCAAGGAAACACTGCATGTTGGTGAAGGGCATATTGAAGAAGGATCAGCCGAGTGGTTCTTGTGGGAGAACAACTCCATTTGGCTCACTAACTTCACACACCATCAGGCTTCCAAGCAGCTCTCAAGGAAACTCAGTTTTCACACTCTATGCTTAGTCCCCTTTCACTGCATTATCTAGGAATGAACCTGGTAGAGCATCCCACACAAACGAATGCTCCACATGCGGGTTTCACATGCCACCAACTCCACATTCACAGGCAACTTCAGCGCCACAGCCGTTTTCAGATAGCCCTCAATGCAAAGGCTCTAGACGCAAATATTGGTGTGAGAGCTAATTCAATCAAGGAAACACTGCATGTTGCTGAAGGGCATATTGAAGAAGGATCAGCCGAGTGGTTCTTGTGGGAGAACAACTCCATTTGGCTCACTAACTTCACACACCATCAGGCTTCCAAGCAGCTCTCAAGGAAACTCAGTTTTCACACTCTATGCTTAGTGCCCTTTGAGTGCCTAGGACTGAAATGAAGCTTGGTGAGCATCCCACACAAACTAATGCTCCACATGCGGGTTTCACATGCCACCAACTCCACATTCACAGGCAACTTCAGCGCCACAGCCGTTTTCAGATAGCCCTCAATGCAAAGGCTCTAGACGCAAATATTGGTGTGAGAGCTAATTCAATCAAGGATACACTGCATGTTGGTGAAGGGCATATTGACGAAGGATCAGCCGAGTGGTTCTTGTGGGAGAACAACTCCATTTGGCTCACTAACTTCACACACCATCAGGCTTCCAAGCAGCTCTCAAGGAAACTCAGTTTTCACACTCTATGCTTAGTGCCCTTTGAGTGCCTAGGACTGAAATGAAGCTTGGTGAGCATCCCACACAAACGAATGCTCCATATGCGGGTTTCACATGCCACCAACTCCACATTATCACGCAACTTCTGCCCCACAGGTGTTTTCAGATAGCCCTCAATGCAAAGGCTCAAGACGCAAATATTGGTGTGAGAGCTAATTCAATCAAGGAAACACTGCATGTTGGTGAAGGGCATATTGAAGAAGGATCAGCCGAGTGGTTCTTGTGGGAGAACAACTCCATTTGGCTCACTAACTTCACACACCATCAGGCTTCCAAGCAGCTCTCAAGGAAACTCAGTTTTCACACTCTATGCTTAGTGCCCTTTGAGTGCATTATCTAGGAATGAACCTAGTAGAGCATCCCACACAAACGAATGCTCCACATGCGGGTTTCACATGCCACCAACTCCACCTTCACAGGCAACTTCAGTGCCACAGCCGTTTTCAGATAGCCCACAATGCAAAGGCTCAAGACACAAATATTGGTGTGAGAGCTAATTCAATGAAGGAAACACTGCATGTTGGTGAAGGGCATATTGAAGAAGGATCAGCCGAGTGGTTCTTGTGGGAGAACAACTCCGTTTGGCTCACTAACTTCACCAACCATCAGGCTTCCAAGCAGCTCTAAAGGAAACTCAGTTTTCACACTCTATGCTTAGTGCAATTTGAGTGCCTAGGACTGAAATGAAGCTTGGTGAGCATCCCACACAAACGAATGCTCCACATGCGCGTTTCACACGCCACCAACGCCACATTCACAGGCAACTTCAGCGCCACAGCCGTTTTCAGATAGCCCTCAATGCAAAGGCTCTAGACGCAAATATTTGTGTGAGAGCTAATTCAATCAAGGAAACACTGCATGTTGGTGAAGGGCATATTGAAGAAGGATCAGCCGAGTTGTTCTTGTGGGAGAACAACTCCATTTGGCTCACTAACTTCACACACCATCAGGCTTCCAAGCAGCTCTCAAGGAAACTCAGTTTTCACACTCTATGCTTAGTGCCCTTTGAGTGCATTATCTAGGAATGAATCTAGTAGAGCATCCCACACAAACGAATGCTCCACATGCGGGTTTCACATGCCACCAACTCCACATTCACAGGCAACTTCAGCTCCAAGGCGTTTTCAGATAGCCCTCAATGCAAAGGCTCTAGACGCAAATATTGGTGTGAGAGCTAATTCAATCAAGGAAACACTGCATGTTGGTGAATGACATATTGAAGAAGGATCAGCCAAGTGGATCTTGTGGGAGAACAACTCCATTTGGCTCACTAACTTCACACACCATCAGGCTTCCAAGCAGCTCTCAAGGAAACTCAGTTTTCACACTCTATGCTTAGTCCCCTTTCACTGCATTATCTAGGAATGAACCTGGTAGAGCATCCCACACAAACGAATGCTCCACATGCGGGTTTCACATGCCACCAACTCCACATTCACAGGCAACTTCAGCGCCACAGCCGTTTTCAGATAGCCCTCAATGCAAAGGCTCTAGACGCAAATATTGGTGTGAGAGCTAATTCAATCAAGGAAACACTGCATGTTGGTGAAGAGCATATTGAAGAAGGATCAGCCGAGTGGTTCTTGTGGGAGAACAACTCCATTTGGCTCACTAACTTCACACACCATCAGGCTTCCAAGCAGCTCTCAAGGAAACTCAGTTTTCACACTCTATGCTTAGTGCCCTTTGAGTGCCTAGGACTGAAATGAAGCTTGGTGAGCATCCCACACAAACGAATGCTCCACATGCGGGTTTCACATGCCACCAACTCCACATTATCACGCAACTTCAGCGCCACAGCCATTTTCAGATAGCCCTCAATGCAAAGGCTCTAGACGCAAATATTGGTGTGAGAGCTAATTCAATCAAGGAAACACTGCATGTTGGTGAAGGGCATATTGAAGAAGGATCAGCCGAGTGGTTCTTGTGGGAGAACAACTCCATTTGGCTCACTAACTTCACACACCATCAGGCTTCCAAGCAGCTCTCAAGGAAACTCAGTTTTCACACTCTATGCTTAGTGCCCTTTCACTGCATTATCTAGGAATGAACCTGGTAGAGCACCCACACAAACGAATGCTCCACATGCGGGTTTCACATGCCACCAACTCCACATTCACAGGCAACTTCAGCGCCACAGCTGTTTTCAGATAGCCCTCAATGCAAAGGCTCTAGACGCAAATATTGGTGTGAGAGCTAATTCAATCAAGGAAACACTGCATGTTGCTGAAGGGCATATTGAAGAAGGATCAGCCGAGTGGTTCTTGTGGGAGAACAACTCCATTTGGCTCATTAACTTCACAAACCATCAGGCTTCCAAGCAGCTCTCTTATGAAACTCAGTTTTCACACTCTATGCTTAGTGCCCTTTGAGTGCCTAGGACTGAAATAAAGCTTGGTGAGCATCCCACACAAACGAATGCTCCACATGCGGGTTTCACATGCCACCAACTCCACATTCACAGGCAACTTCAGCGCCACAGCCGTTTTCAGATAGCCCTCAATGCAAAGGCTCTAGACGCAAATATTGGTGTGAGAGCTAATTCAATCAAGGAAACACTGCATGTTGGTGAAGGGCATATTGAAGAAGGATCAGCCGAGTGGTTCTTGTGGGAGAACAACTCCATTTGCTCACTAACTTCACACACCATCAGGCTTCCAAGCAGCTCTCAAGGAAACTCAGTTTTCACACTCTATGCTTAGTGCCCTTTGAGTGCCTAGGACTGAAATGAAGCTTGGTGAGCATCCCACACAAACCAATGCTCCACATGCGGGTTTCACATGCCACCAACTCCACATTCACAGGCAACTTCAGCGCCACAGCCGTTTTCAGATAGCCCTCAATGCAAAGGCTCTAGACGCAAATATTGGTGTGAGAGCTAATTCAATCAAGGAAACACTGCATGTTGCTGAAGGGCATATTGAAGAAGGATCAGCCGAGTGGTTCTTGTGGAGAACAACTCCATTTGGCTCACTAACTTCACACACCATCAGGCTTCCAAGCAGCTCTCAAGGAAACTCAGTTTTCACACTCTATGCTTAGTGTCCTTTGAGTGCATTAGCTAGGAATGAATCTAGTAGAGCATCCCATACAAACGAATGCTCCACATGCGGGTTTCACATGCCACCAACTCCACATTCACAGGCAACTTCAGCGCCACAGCCGTTTTCAGATAGCCCTCAATGCAAAGGCTCTAGACGCAAATATTGGTGTGAGAGCTAATTCAATCAAGGAAACACTGCATGTTGCTGAAGGGCATATTGAAGAAGGATCAGCCGAGTGGTTCTTGTGGGAGAACAACTCCATTTGCTCACTAACTTCACACACCATCAGGCTTCCAAGCAGCTCTCAAGGAAACTCAGTTTTCACACTCTATGCTTAGTGTCCTTTGAGTGCATTAGCTAGGAATGAATCTAGTAGAGCATCCCATACAAACGAATGCTCCACATGCGGGTTTCACATGCCACCAACTCCACATTCACAGGCAACTTCAGCGCCACAGCCTTTTTCAGATAGCCCTCAATGCAAAGGCTCTAGACGGAAATATTGGTGTGAGAGCTAATTCAATCAAGGAAACACTGCATGTTGCTGAAGGGCATATTGAAGAAGGATCAGCGGAGTGGTTCTTGTGGGAGAACAACTCCATTTGGCTCACTAACTTCACACACCATCAGGCTTCCAAGCAGCTCTCAAGGAAACTCAGTTTTCACACTCTATGCTTAGTGCCCTTTGAGTGCATTATCTAGGAATGAATCTAGTAGAGCATCCCACACAAACGAATGCTCCACATGCGGGTTTCACATGCCACCAACTCCACATTCACAGGCAACTTAGGCGCCACAGACATTTTCAGATAGCCCTCAATGCAAAGGCTCTAGACGCAAATATTGGTGTGAGAGCTAATTCAATCAAGGAAACACTGCATGTTGCTGAAGGGCATATTGAAGAAGGATCAGCCGAGTGGTTCTTGTGGGAGAACAACTCCATTTGGCTCACTAACTTCACACACCATCAGGCTTCCAAGCAGCTCTCAAGGAAACTCAGTTTTCACACTCTATGCTTAGTCCCCTTTCACTGCATTATCTAGGAATGAACCTGGTAGAGCATCCCACACAAACGAATGCTCCACATGCGGGTTTCACATGCCACCAACTCCACATTCACAGGCAACTTCAGCGCCACAGCCGTTTTCAGATAGCCCTCAATGCAAAGGCTCTAGACGCAAATATTGGTGTGAGAGCTAATTCAATCAAGGAAACACTGCATGTTGGTGAAGAGCATATTGAAGAAGGATCAGCCGAGTGGTTCTTGTGGGAGAACAACTCCATTTGGCTCACTAACTTCACACACCATCAGGCTTCCAAGCAGCTCTCAAGGAAACTCAGTTTTCACACTCTATGCTTAGTGCCCTTTGAGTGCCTAGGACTGAAATGAAGCTTGGTGAGCATCCCACACAAACGAATGCTCCACATGCGGGTTTCACATGCCACCAACTCCACATTATCACGCAACTTCAGCGCCACAGCATTTTCAGATAGCCCTCAATGCAAAGGCTCTAGACGCAAATATTGGTGTGAGAGCTAATTCAATCAAGGAAACACTGCATGTTGGTGAAGGGCATATTGAAGAAGGATCAGCCGAGTGGTTCTTGTGGGAGAACAACTCCATTTGGCTCACTAACTTCACACACCATCAGGCTTCCAAGCAGCTCTCAAGGAAACTCAGTTTTCACACTCTATGCTTAGTGCCCTTTCACTGCATTATCTAGGAATGAACCTGGTAGAGCACCCACACAAACGAATGCTCCACATGCGGGTTTCACATGCCACCAACTCCACATTCACAGGCAACTTCAGCGCCACAGCTGTTTTCAGATAGCCCTCAATGCAAAGGCTCTAGACGCAAATATTGGTGTGAGAGCTAATTCAATCAAGGAAACACTGCATGTTGCTGAAGGGCATATTGAAGAAGGATCAGCCGAGTGGTTCTTGTGGGAGAACAACTCCATTTGGCTCATTAACTTCACAAACCATCAGGCTTCCAAGCAGCTCTCTTATGAAACTCAGTTTTCACACTCTATGCTTAGTGCCCTTTGAGTGCCTAGGACTGAAATAAAGCTTGGTGAGCATCCACACAAACGAATGCTCCACATGCGGGTTTCACATGCCACCAACTCCACATTCACAGGCAACTTCAGCGCCACAGCCGTTTTCAGATAGCCCTCAATGCAAAGGCTCTAGACGCAAATATTGGTGTGAGAGCTAATTCAATCAAGGAAACACTGCATGTTGGTGAAGGGCATATTGAAGAAGGATCAGCCGAGTGGTTCTTGTGGGAGAACAACTCCATTTGGCTCACTAACTTCACACACCATCAGGCTTCCAAGCAGCTCTCAAGGAAACTCAGTTTTCACACTCTATGCTTAGTGCCCTTTGAGTGCCTAGGACTGAAATGAAGCTTGGTGAGCATCCCACACAAACCAATGCTCCACATGCGGGTTTCACATGCCACCAACTCCACATTCACAGGCAACTTCAGCGCCACAGCCGTTTTCAGATAGCCCTCAATGCAAAGGCTCTAGACGCAAATATTGGTGTGAGAGCTAATTCAATCAAGGAAACACTGCATGTTGCTGAAGGGCATATTGAAGAAGGATCAGCCGAGTGGTTCTTGTGGGAGAACAACTCCATTTGGCTCACTAACTTCACACACCATCAGGCTTCCAAGCAGCTCTCAAGGAAACTCAGTTTTCACACTCTATGCTTAGTGTCCTTTGAGTGCATTAGCTAGGAATGAATCTAGTAGAGCATCCATACAAACGAATGCTCCACATGCGGGTTTCACATGCCACCAACTCCACATTCACAGGCAACTTCAGCGCCACAGCCGTTTTCAGATAGCCCTCAATGCAAAGGCTCTAGACGCAAATATTGGTGTGAGAGCTAATTCAATCAAGGAAACACTGCATGTTGCTGAAGGGCATATTGAAGAAGGATCAGCCGAGTGGTTCTTGTGGGAGAACAACTCCATTTGGCTCACTAACTTCACACACCATCAGGCTTCCAAGCAGCTCTCAAGGAAACTCAGTTTTCACACTCTATGCTTAGTGTCCTTTGAGTGCATTAGCTAGGAATGAATCTAGTAGAGCATCCCATACAAACGAATGCTCCACATGCGGGTTTCACATGCCACCAACTCCACATTCACAGGCAACTTCAGCGCCACAGCCGTTTTCAGATAGCCCTCAATGCAAAGGCTCTAGACGGAAATATTGGTGTGAGAGCTAATTCAATCAAGGAAACACTGCATGTTGCTGAAGGGCATATTGAAGAAGGATCAGCGGAGTTGTTCTTGTGGGAGAACAACTCCATTTGGCTCACTAACTTCACACACCATCAGGCTTCCAAGCAGCTCTCAAGGAAACTCAGTTTTCACACTCTATGCTTAGTGCCCTTTGAGTGCATTATCTAGGAATGAATCTAGTAGAGCATCCCACACAAACGAATGCTCCACATGCGGGTTTCACATGCCACCAACTCCACATTCACAGGCAACTTAGGCGCCACAGACATTTTCAGATAGCCCTCAATGCAAAGGCTCTAGACGCAAATATTGGTGTGAGAGCTAATTCAATCAAGGAAACACTGCATGTTGCTGAAGGGCATATTGAAGAAGGATCAGCCGAGTGGTTCTTGTGGGAGAACAACTCCATTTGGCTCACTAACTTCACACACCATCAGGCTTCCAAGCAGCTCTCAAGGAAACTCAGTTTTCACACTCTATGCTTAGTGTCCTTTGAGTGCATTAGCTAGGAATCAATCTAGTAGAGCATCCCATACAAACGATTGCTCCACATGCGGGTTTCACATGCCACCAACTCCACATTCACAGGCAACTTCAGCGCCACAGCCGTTTTCAGATAGCCCTCAATGCAAAGGCTCTAGACGCAAATATTGGTGTGAGAGCTAATTCAATCAAGGAAACACTGCATGTTGCTGAAGGGCATATTGAAGAAGGATCAGCGGAGTGGTTCTTGTGGGAGAACAACTCCATTTGGCTCACTAACTTCACACACCATCAGGCTTCCAAGCAGCTCTCAAGGAAACTCAGTTTTCACACTCTATGCTTAGTGCCCTTTGAGTGCATTATCTAGGAATGAATCTAGTAGAGCATCCCACACAAACGAATGCTCCACATGCGGGTTTCACATGCCACCAACTCCACATTCACAGGCAACTTAGGCGCCACAGACATTTTCAGATAGCCCTCAATGCAAAGGCTCTAGACGCAAATATTGGTGTGAGAGCTAATTCAATCAAGGAAACACTGCATGTTGGTGAAGGGCATATTGAAGAAGGATCAGCCGAGTGGTTCTTGTGGGAGAACAACTCCATTTGGCTCACTAACTTCACACACCATCAGGCTTCCAAGCAGCTCTCAAGAAACTCAGTTTTCACACTCTATGCTTAGTGCCCTTTGAGTGCCTAGGACTGAAATGAAGCTTGGTGAGCATCCCACACAAACGAATGCTCCACATGCGGGTTTCACATGACACCAACTCCACATTCACAGGCAACTTCAGCGCCACAGCCGTTTTCAGATAGCCCTCAATGCAAAGGCTCTAGACACAAATATTGGTGTGAGAGCTAATTCAATCAAGGAAACACTGCATGTTGCTGAAGGGCATATTGAAGAAGAATCAGCCGAGTGGTTCTTGTGGGAGAACAACTCCATTTGGCTCACTAACTTCACACACCATCAGGCTTCCAAGCAGCTCTCAAGGAAACTCAGTTTTCACACTCTATGCTTAGTGCCCTTTGAGTGCATTATCTAGGAATGAATCTAGTAGAGCATCCCACACAAACGAATGCTCCACATGCGGGTTTCACATGCCACCAACTCCACATTCACAGGCAACTTAGGCGCCACAGACATTTTCAGATAGCCCTCAATGCAAAGGCTCTAGATGCAAATATTGGTGTGAGAGTTAATTCAATCAAGGAAACACTGCATGTTGCTGAAGGGCATATTGAAGAAGGATCAGCCGAGTGGTTCTTGTGGGAGAACAACTCCATTTGGCTCACTAACTTCACACACCATCAGGCTTCCAAGCAGCTCTCAAGGAAACTCAGTTTTCACACTCTATGCTTAGTGCCCTTTGAGTGCCTAGGACTGAAATGAAGCTTGGTGAGCATCCCTCACAAACGAATGCTCCACATGCGGGTTTCACATGCCACCAACTCCACATTCACAGGCAACTTCAGCGCCACAGCCATTTTCAGATAGCCCTCAATGCAAAGGCTCTAGACGCAAATAGTGGTGTGAGAGCTAATTCAATCAAGGAAACACTGCATGTTGGTGAAGGGCATATTGAAGAAGGATCAGCCGAGTGGTTCTTGTGGGAGAACAACTCCATTTGGCTCACTAACTTCACACACCATCAGGCTTCCAAGCAGCTCTCAAGGAAACTCAGTTTTCACACTCTATGCTTAGTGCCCTTTGAGTGCATTATCTAGGAATGAATCTAGTAGAGCATCCCACACAAACGAATGCTCCACATGCGGGTTTCACATGCCACCAACTCCACATTCACAGGCAACTTAGGCGCCACAGACATTTTCAGATAGCCCTCAATGCAAAGGCTCTAGACGCAAATATTGGTGTGAGAGCTAATTCAATCAAGGAAACACTGCATGTTGGTGAAGGGCATATTGAAGAAGGATCAGCCGAGTGGTTCTTGTGGGAGAACAACTCCATTTGGCTCACTAACTTCACACACCATCAGGCTTCCAAGCAGCTCTCAAGGAAACTCAGTTTTCACACTCTATGCTTAGTGCCCTTTGAGTGCCTAGGACTGAAAAGAAGCTTGGTGAGCATCCCACACAAACGAATGCTCCACATGCGGGTTTCACATGCCACCAACTCCACATTCACAGGCAACTTCAGCGCCACAGCCGTTTTCAGATAGCCCTCAATGCAAAGGCTCTAGACGCAAATATTGGTGTGAGAGCTAATTCAATCAAGGAAACACTGCATGTTGGTGAAGGGCATATTGAAGAAGGATCAGCCGAGTGGTTCTTGTGGGAGAACAACTCCATTTGGCTCACTAACTTCACACACCATCAGGCTTCCAAGCAGCTCTCAAGGAAACTCAGTTTTCACACTCTATGCTTAGTGCCCTTTGAGTGCCTAGGACTGAAATGAAGCTTGGTGAGCATCCAACAAACGAATGCTCCACATGCGGGTTTCACATGACACCAACTCCACATTCACAGGCAACTTCAGCGCCACAGCCGTTTTCAGATAGCCCTCAATGCAAAGGCTCTAGACACAAATATTGGTGTGAGAGATAATTCAATCAAGGAAACACTGCATGTTGCTGAAGGGCATATTGAAGAAGGATCAGCGGAGTGGTTCTTGTGGGAGAACAACTCCATTTGGCTCACTAACTTCACACACCATCAGGCTTCCAAGCAGCTCTCAAGGAAACTCAGTTTTCACACTCTATGCTTAGTGCCCTTTGAGTGCATTATCTAGGAATGAATCTAGTAGAGCATCCCACACAAACGAATGCTCCACATGCTGGTTTCACATGCCACCAACTCCACATTCACAGGCAACTTAGGCGCCACAGACATTTTCAGATAGCCCTCAATGCAAAGGCTCTAGATGCAAATATTGGTGTGAGAGCTAATTCAATCAAGGAAACACTGCATGTTGTTGAAGGGCATATTGAAGAAGGATCAGCCGAGTGGTTCTTGTGGGAGAACAACTCCATTTGGCTCACTAACTTCACACACCATCAGGCTTCCAAGCAGCTCTCAAGGAAACTCAGTTTTCACACTCTATGCTTAGTGCCCTTTGAGTGCATTATCTAGGAATGAACCTGGTAGAGCATCCCACACAAAAGAATGCTCCACATGCGGCTTTAACATGCCACCAACTCCACATTCACAGGCAACTTCAGCGCCACAACTGTTTTCAGATAGCCCTCAATGCAAAGGCTCTAGACGCAAATAGTGGTGTGAGAGCTAATTCAATCAAGGAAACACTGCATGTTGGTGAAGGGCATATTGAAGAAGGATCAGCCGAGTGGTTCTTGTGGGAGAACAACTCCATTTGGCTCACTAACTTCACACACCATCAGGCTTCCAAGCAGCTCTCAAGGAAACTCAGTTTTCACACTCTATGCTTAGTGTCCTTTGAGTGCCTAGGACTGAAATGACGCTTGGTGAGCATCCCACACAAACGAATGCTCCACATGCGGGTTTCACATGCCACCAACTCCACATTCACAGGCAACTTCAGTGCCACAGCCATTTTCAGATAGCCCTCAATGCAAAGGCTCTAGACGCAAATATTGGTGTGAGAGCTAATTCAATCAAGGAAACACTGCATGTTGGTGAAGGGCATATTGAAGAAGGATCAGCCGAGTGGTTCTTGTGGGAGAACAACTCCATTTGGCTCACTAACTTCACACACCATCAGGCTTCCAAGCAGCTCTCAAGGAAACTCAGTTTTCACACTCTATGCTTAGTGTCCTTTGAGTGCCTAGGACTGAAATGAAGCTTGGTGAGCACCCCACACAAACGAATGCTCCACATGCGGGTTTCACATGCCACCAACTCCACATTCACAGGCAACTTCAGTGCCACGGCCATTATCAGATAGCCCTCAATGCAAAGGCTCTAGACGCAAATATTGGTGTGAGAGCTAATTCAATCAAGGAAACACTGCATGTTGCTGAAGGGCATATTGAAGAAGAATCAGCCGAGTGGTTCTTGTGGGAGAACAACTCCATTTGGCTCACTAACTTCACACACCATCAGGCTTCCAAGCAGCTCTCAAGGAAACTCAGTTTTCACACTCTATGCTTAGTGCCCTTTGAGTGCATTAGCTAGGAATGAACCTGGTAAAGCATCCCACACAAACGAATGCTCCACATGCGGGTTTCACATGCCACCAACTCCACATTCACAGGCAACTTCAGCGAACAGCCGTTTTCAGATAGCCCTCAATGCAAAGGCTCTAGATGCAAATATTGGTGTGAGAGCTAATTCAATGAAGGAAACACTGCATGTTGGTGAAGGGCATATTGAAGAAGGATCAGCCGAGTGGTTCTTGTGGGAGAACAACTCCATTTGGCTCACTAACTTCACACACCATCAGGCTTCCAAGCAGCTCTCAAGGAAACTCAGTTTTCACACTCTATGCTTATTGCCCTTTGAGTGCATTATCTAGGAATGAATCTAGTAGAGCATCCCACACAAACGAATGCTCCACATGCGGGTTTCACATGCCACCAACTCCACATTCACAGGCAACTTCAGCACCACAGCCTTTTTCAGATAGCCCTCAATGCAAAGGCTCTAGACGCAAATATTGGTGTGAGAGCTAATTCAATCAAGGAAACACTGCATGTTGGTGAAGGGCATATTGAAGAAGGATCAGCCAAGTGGTTCTTGTGGGAGAACAACTCCATTTGGCTCACTAACTTCACACACCATCAGGCTTCCAAGCAGCTCTCAAGGAAACTCAGTTTTCACACTCTATGCTTAGTGCCCTTTGAGTGCATTAGCTAGGAATGAACCTGGTAGAGCATCCCACACAAACGAATGCTCCACATGCGGGTTTCACATGCCACCAACTCCACATTCACAGGCAACTTCAGCGCCACAGCCATTTTCAGATAGCCCTCAATGCAAAGGCTCTAGACGCAAATATTGGTGTGAGAGCTAATTCAATCAAGGAAACACTGCATGTTGGTGAAGGGCATATTGAAGAAGGATCAGCCGAGTGGTTCTTGTGGGAGAACAACTCCATTTGGCTCACTAACTTCACACACCATCAGGCTTCCAAGCAGCTCTCAAGGAAACTCAGTTTTCACACTCTATGCTTAGTGCCCTTTGAGTGCATTAGCTAGGAATGAACCTGGTAGAGCATCCCACACAAACGAATGCTCCACATGCGGGTTTCACATGCCACCAACTCCACATTCACAGGCAACTTCAGCGCCACAGCCATTTTCAGATAGCCCTCAATGCAAAGGCTCTAGACGCAAATATTGGTGTGAGAGCTAATTCAATCAAGGAAACACTGCATGTTGGTGAAGGGCATATTGAAGAAGGATCAGCCGAGTGGTTCTTGTGGGAGAACAACTCCATTTGGCTCACTAACTTCACACACCATCAGGCTTCCAAGCAGCTCTCAAGGAAACTCAGTTTTCACACTCTATGCTTAGTGCCCTTTGAGTGCATTATCTAGGAATGAATCTAGTAGAGCATCCCACACAAACGAATGCTCCACATGCGGGTTTCACATGCCACCAACTCCACATTCACAGGCAACTTAGGCGCCACAGACATTTTCAGATAGCCCTCAATGCAAAGGCTCTAGACGCAAATATTGGTGTGAGAGCTAATTCAATCAAGGAAACACTGCATGTTGGTGAAGGGCATATTGAAGAAGGATCAGCCGAGTGGTTCTTGTGGGAGAACAACTCCATTTGGCTCACTAACTTCACACACCATCAGGCTTCCAAGCAGCTCTCAAGAAACTCAGTTTTCACACTCTATGCTTAGTGCCCTTTGAGTGCCTAGGACTGAAATGAAGCTTGGTGAGCATCCCACACAAACGAATGCTCCACATGCGGGTTTCACATGACACCAACTCCACATTCACAGGCAACTTCAGCGCCACAGCCGTTTTCAGATAGCCCTCAATGCAAAGGCTCTAGACACAAATATTGGTGTGAGAGCTAATTCAATCAAGGAAACACTGCATGTTGCTGAAGGGCATATTGAAGAAGAATCAGCCGAGTGGTTCTTGTGGGAGAACAACTCCATTTGGCTCACTAACTTCACACACCATCAGGCTTCCAAGCAGCTCTCAAGGAAACTCAGTTTTCACACTCTATGCTTAGTGCCCTTTGAGTGCATTATCTAGGAATGAATCTAGTAGAGCATCCCACACAAACGAATGCTCCACATGCGGGTTTCACATGCCACCAACTCCACATTCACAGGCAACTTAGGCGCCACAGACATTTTCAGATAGCCCTCAATGCAAAGGCTCTAGATGCAAATATTGGTGTGAGAGTTAATTCAATCAAGGAAACACTGCATGTTGCTGAAGGGCATATTGAAGAAGGATCAGCCGAGTGGTTCTTGTGGGAGAACAACTCCATTTGGCTCACTAACTTCACACACCATCAGGCTTCCAAGCAGCTCTCAAGGAAACTCAGTTTTCACACTCTATGCTTAGTGCCCTTTGAGTGCCTAGGACTGAAATGAAGCTTGGTGAGCATCCCACACAAACGAATGCTCCACATGCGGGTTTCACATGCCACCAACTCCACATTCACAGGCAACTTCAGCGCCACAGCCATTTTCAGATAGCCCTCAATGCAAAGGCTCTAGACGCAAAGTGTGAGAGCTAATTCAATCAAGGAAACACTGCATGTTGGTGAAGGGCATATTGAAGAAGGATCAGCCGAGTGGTTCTTGTGGGAGAACAACTCCATTTGGCTCACTAACTTCACACACCATCAGGCTTCCAAGCAGCTCTCAAGGAAACTCAGTTTTCACACTCTATGCTTAGTGCCCTTTGGAGTGCATTATCTAGGAATGAATCTAGTAGAGCATCCCACACAAACGAATGCTCCACATGCGGGTTTCACATGCCACCACTCCACATTCACAGGGCAACTTAGGCGCCACAGACATTTTCAGATAGCCCTCAATGCAAAGGCTCTAGACGCAAATATTGGTGTGAGAGCTAATTCAATCAAGGAAACACTGCATGTTGGTGAAGGGCATATTGAAGAAGGATCAGCCGAGTGGTTCTTGTGGGAGAACAACTCCCATTTGGCTCACTAACTTCACACACCATCAGGCTTCCAGCAGCTCTCAAGGAAACTCAGGTTTTCACACTCTATGCTTAGTGCCCTTTGAGTGCCTAGGACTGAAAGAAGCTTGGTGAGCATCCCACACAAACGAATGCTCCACATGCGGGTTTCACATGCCACCCAACTCCACATTCACAGGCAACTTCAGCGCCACAGCCGTTTTCAGATAGCCCTCAATGCAAAGGCTCTAGACGCAAATATTGGTGTGAGAGCTAATTCAATCAAGGAAACACTGCATGTTGGTGAAGGGCATATTGAAGAAGGATCAGCCGAGTGGTTCTTGTGGAGAACAACTCCATTTGGCTCACTAACTTCACACACCATCAGGCTTCCAAGCAGCTCTCAAGGAAACTCAGTTTTCACACTCTATGCTTAGTGCCCTTTGAGTGCCTAGGACTGAAATGAAGCTTGGTGAGCATCCCAACAAACGAATGCTCCACATGCGGGTTTCACATGACACCAACTCCACATTCACAGGCAACTTCAGCGCCACAGCCGTTTTCAGATAGCCCTCAATGCAAAGGCTCTAGACACAAATATTAGGTGTGAGAGATAATTCAATCAAGGAAACACTGCATGTTGCTGAAGGGCATATTGAAGAAGGATCAGCGGAGTGGTTCTTGTGGGAGAACAACTCCATTTGGCTCACTAACTTCACACACCATCAGGCTTCCAAGCAGCTCTCAAGGAAACTCAGTTTTCACACTCTATGCTTAGTGCCCTTTGAGTGCATTATCTAGGAATGAATCTAGTAGAGCATCCCACACAAACGAATGCTCCACATGCTGGTTTCACATGCCACCAACTCCACATTCACAGGCAACTTAGGCGCCACAGACATTTTCAGATAGCCCTCAATGCAAAGGCTCTAGATGCAAATATTGGTGTGAGAGCTAATTCAATCAAGGAAACACTGCAAGTTGTTGAAGGGCATATTGAAGAAGGATCAGCCGAGTGGTTCTTGTGGGAGAACAACTCCATTTGGCTCACTAACTTCACACACCATCAGGCCTTCCAAGCAGCTCTCAAGGAAACTCAGTTTTCACACTCTATAGCTTAGTGCCCTTTGAGTGCATTATCTAGGAATGAACCTGGTAGAGCATCCACACAAAAGAATGCTCCACATGCGGCTTTAACATGCCACCAACTCCACATTCACAGGCAACTTCAGCGCCACAACTGTTTTCAGATAAGCCCTCAATGCAAAGGCTCTAGACGCAAATAGTGGTGTGAGAGCTAATTCAATCAAGGAAACACTGCATGTTGGTGAAGGGCATATTGAAGAAGGATCAGCCGAGTGGTTCTTGTGGGAGAACAACTCCATTTGGCTCTCTAACTTCACACACCATCAGGCTTCCAAGCAGCTCTCAAGGAAACTCAGTTTTCACACTCTATGCTTAGTGCCCTTTGAGTGCATTATCTAGGAATGAACCTAGTAGAGCATCCCACACGAACGAATGCTCCACATGCGGGTTTCACATGCCACCAACTCCACATTCACAGGCAACTTCAGCGCCACAGCCGTTTTTCAGATAGCCCTCAATGCAAATGCTCTAGATGCAAATATTGGTGTGAGAGCTAATTCAATGAAGGAAACACTGCATGTTGGTGAAGGGCATATTGAAGAAGGATCAGCCGAGTGGTTCTTGTGGGAGAACAACTCCATTTGGCTCACTAACTTCACACACCATCAGGCTTCCAAGCAGCTCTCAAGGAAACTCAGTTTTCACACTCTATGCTTAGTGTCCTTTGAGTGCCTAGGACTGAAATGAAGCTTGGTGAGCACCCCACACAAACGAATGCTCCACATGCGGGTTTCACATGCCACCAACTCCACATTCACAGGCAACTTCAGTGCCACGGCCATTATCAGATAGCCCTCAATGCAAAGGCTCTAGACGCAAATATTGGTGTGAGAGCTAATTCAATCAAGGAAACACTGCATGTTGCTGAAGGGCATATTGAAGAAGAATCAGCCGAGTGGTTCTTGTGGGAGAACAACTCCATTTGGCTCACTAACTTCACACACCATCAGGCTTCCAAGCAGCTCTCAAGGAAACTCAGTTTTCACACTCTATGCTTAGTGCCCTTTGAGTGCATTAGCTAGGAATGAACCTGGTAAAGCATCCCACACAAACGAATGCTCCACATGCGGGTTTCACATGCCACCAACTCCACATTCACAGGCAACTTCCAGCGAACAGCCGTTTTCAGATAGCCCTCAATGCAAGAGCTCTAGATGCAAATATTGGTGTGAGAGCTAATTCAATGAAGGAAACACTGCATGTTGGTGAAGGGCATATTGAAGAAGGATCAGCCGAGTGGTTCTTGTGGGAGAAACAACTCCATTTGGCTCACTAACTTCACACACCATCAGGCTTCCAAGCAGCTCTCAAGGAAACTCAGTTTTCACACTCTATGCTTATTGCCCTTTGAGTGCATTATCTAGGAATGAATCTAGTAGAGCATCCCACACAAACGAATGCTCCACATGCGGGGTTTCACATGCCACCAACTCCACATTCACAGGCAACTCAGCACCACAGCCTTTTTCAGATAGCCCTCAATGCCAAAGGCTCTAGACGCAAATATTGGTGTGAGAGCTAATTCAATCAAGGAAACACTGGCATGTTGGTGAAGGGCATATTGAAGAAGGATCAGCCGAGTGGTTCTTGTGGGAGAACAACTCCATTTGGCTCACTAACTTCACACACCATCAGGCTTCCAAGCAGCCTCTCAAGGAAACTCAGTTTTCACACTCTATGCTTAGTGCCCTTTGAGTGCATTAGCTAGGAATGAACCTGGTAGAGCATCCCACACAAACGAATGCTCCACATGCGGGTTTCACATGCCACCAACTCCACATTCACAGGCAACTTCAGCGCCACAGCCATTTTCAGATAGCCCTCAATGCAAAGGCTCTAGACGCAAATATTGGTGTGAGAGCTAATTCAATCAAGGAAACACTGCATGTTGGTGAAGGGCATATTGAAGAAGGATCAGCCGAGTGGTTCTTGTGGGAGAACAACTCCATTTGGCTCACTAACTTCACACACCATCAGGCTTCCAAGCAGCTCTCAAGGAAACTCAGTTTTCACACTCTATGCTTAGTGGCCCTTTCACAGCATTAACTAGGAATGAACCTGGTAGAGCATCCCACACAAGACGAATGCTCCACATGCGGGTTTCACATGCCACCAACTCCACATTCACAGGCAACTTCAGCGCCACAGCCGTTTTCAGATAGCCCCCTCAATGCAAAGGCTCTAGACGCAAATATTGGTGTGAGAGCTAATTCAATCAAGGAAACACTGCATGTTGCTGAAGGGCATATTGAAGAAGGATCAGCCGAGTGGTTCTTGTGGGAGAACAACTCCATTTGGCTCACTAACTTCACACACCATCAGGCTTCCAAGCAGCTCTCAAGGAAACTCAGTTTTCACACTCTATGCTTAGTGCCCTTTGAGTGCATTATCTAGGAATGAACCTGGTAGAGCATCCCACACAAACGAATGCTCCACATGCGGGTTTCACATGCCACCAACTCCACATTCACTGGCAACTTCAGCGCCACAGCCGTTTTCAGATAGCCCTCAATGCAAAGGCTCTAGACGCAAATATTGGTGTCAGAGCTAATTCAATCAAGGAAACAATGCATGTTGGTGAAGGGCATATTGAAGAAGGATCAGCCGAGTGGTTCTTGTGGGAGAACAACTCCATTTGGCTCACTAACTTCACACACCATCAGGCTTCCAAGCAGCTCTCAAGGAAACTCAGTTTTCACACTCTATGCTTAGTGCCCTTTGAGTGCATTATCTAGGAATGAATCTAGTAGAGCATCCCACACAAACGAATGCTCCACATGCGGGTTTCACATGCCACCAACTCCACATTCACAGGCAACTTCAGCGCCACAGCCGTTTTCAGATAGCCCTCAATGCAAAGGCTCTAGACGCAAATATTGGTGTGAGAGCTAATTCAATCAAGGAAACGCTGCATGTTGCTGAAGGGCATATTGAAGAAGGATCAGCCGAGTGGTTCTTGTGGGAGAAACAACTCCATTTGGCTCACTAACTTCACACACCATCAGGCTTCCAAGCAGCTCTCAAGGAAACTCAGTTTTCACACTCTATGCTTAGTGCCCTTTGAGTGCATTATCTAGGAATGAACCTGGTAGAGCATCCCACACAAACGAATGCTCCACATGCGGGTTTCACATGCACCAACTCCACATTCACAGGCAACTTCAGGCGCCACAGCCGTTTTCAGATAGCCCTCAATGCAAAGGCTCTAGACGCAAATATTGGTGTGAGAGCTAATTCAATCAAGGAAACACTGCATGTTGCTGAAGGGCATATTGAGGAAGGATCAGCCGAGTGGTTCTTGTGGGAGAACAACTCCATTTGGCTCACTAACTTCACACACCATCAGGCTTCCAAGCAGCTCTCAAGGAAACTCAGTTTTCACACTCTATGCTTAGTGCCCTTTGAGTGCATTAGCTAGGAATGAATCTAGTAGAGCATCCCACACAAACGAATGCTCCACATGCGGGTTTCACATGCCACCAACTCCACATTCACAGGCAACTTGAGCGCCACAGCCGTTTTCAGATAGCCCTCAATGCAAAGGCTCTAGACGCAAATATTGGTGTGAGAGCTAATTCAATCAAGGAAACACTGCATGTTGGTGAAGGCATATTGAAGAGGGATCAGCCGAGTGGTTCTTGTGGGAGAACAACTCCATTTGGCTCACTAACTTCACACACCATCAGGCTTCCAAGCAGCTCTCAAGGAAACTCAGTTTTCACACTCTATGCTTAGTGTCCTTTGAGTGCCTAGGACTGAAATGACGCTTGGTGAGCATCCCACACAAACGAATGCTCCACATGCGGGTTTCACATGCCACCACTCCACATTCACAGGCAACTTCAGTGCCACAGCCATTTTCAGATAGCCCTCAATGCAAAGGCTCTAGACGCAAATATTGGTGTGAGAGCTAATTCAATCAAGGAAACACTGCATGTTGGTGAAGGGCATATTGAAGAAGGATCAGCCGAGTGTTCTTGTGGAGAACAACTCCATTTGGCTCACTAACTTCACACACCATCAGGCTTCCAAGCAGCTCTCAAGGAAACTCAGTTTCACACTCTATGCTTAGTGCCCTTTGAGTGCATTATCTAGGAATGAATCTAGTAGAGCATCCCACACAAACGAATGCTCCACATGCGGTTTCACATGCCACCAACTCCACATTCACAGGCAACTTCAGCGCCACAGCCGTTTTCAGATAGCCCTCAATGCAAAGGCTCTAGACGCAACATATTGGTGTGAGAGCTAATTCAATCAAGGAAACACTGCATGTTGGTGAAGGGCATATTGAAGAAGGATCAGCTGAGTGGTTTCTTGTGGAGAACAACTCCATTTGGCTCACTAACTTCACACACCATCAGGCTTCCAAGCAGCTCTCAAGGAAACTCAGTTTTCACACTCTATGCTTAGTGCCCTTTGAGTGCCTAGGACTGAAATGAAGCTTGGTGAGCATCCCACACAAACGAATGCTCCACATGCGGGTTTCACATGCCACCAACTCCACATTCACAGGCAACTTCAGCGCTCACAGCCGTTTTTCAGATAGCCCTCAATGCAAAGGCTCTAGACGCAAATATTGGTGTGAGAGCTAATTCAATCAAGGAAACACTGCATGTTGGTGAAGGGCATATTGAAGAAGGATCAGCCGAGTGGTTCTTGTGGGAGAACAACTCCATTTGGCTCACTAACTTCACACACCATCAGGCTTCCAAGCAACTCTCAAGGAAACTCAGTTTTCACACTCTATGCTTAGTGCCCTTTGAGTGCCTAGGACTGAAATGAAGCTTGGTGAGCATCCCACACAAACGAATGCTCCACATGCGGGTTTCACATGTCTCCAACTCCACATTCACAGGCAACTTCAGCGCCACAGCCGTTTTCAGATAGCCCTCAATGCAAAGGCTCTAGACGCAAATATTGGTGTGAGAGCTAATTCAATCAAGGAAACACTGCATGTTGGTGAAGGGCATATTGAAGAAGGATCAGCCGAGTGGTTCTTGTGGGAGAACAACTCCATTTGGCTCACTAACTTCACACACCATCAGGCTTCCAAGCAGCTCTCAAGGAAACTCAGTTTTCACACTCTATGCTTAGTGCCCTTTGAGTGCATTAGCTAGGAATGAACCTGGTAGAGCATCCCACACAAACGAATGCTCCACATGCGGGTTTTACATGCCACCAACTCCACATTCACAGGCAACTTCAGCGCCACAGCCGTTTTCAGATAGCCCTCAATGCAAAGGCTCTAGACGCAAATATTGGTGTGAGAGCTAATTCAATCAAGGAAACACTGCATCTTGCTGAAGGGCATATTGAAGAAGGATCAGCCGAGTGGTTCTTGTGGCAGAACAACTCCATTTGGCTCACTAACTTCACACACCATCAGGCTTCCAAGCAGCTCTCAAGGAAACTCAGTTTTCACACTCTATGCTTAGTGCCCTTTGATTGCATTAGCTAGGAATGAACCTGGTAGAGCATCCCGCACAAACGAATGCTCCACATGCGGGTTTCACATGCCACCAACTCCACATTCACAGGCAACTTCAGCGCCACAGCCGTTTTCAGATAGCCCTCAATGCAAAGGCTCTAGACGCAAATATTGGTGTGAGAGCTAATTCAATCAAGGAAACACTGCATGTTGGTGAAGGGCATATTGAAGAAGGATCAGCCGAGTGGTTCTTGTGGGAGAACAACTCCATTTGGCTCACTAACTTCACACACCATCAGGCTTCCAAGCAGCTCTCAAGGAAACTCAGTTTTCACACTCTATGCTTAGTGCCCTTTGAGTGCATTATCTAGGAATGAACCTGGTAGAGCATCCCACACAAACGAATGCTCCACATGCGGGTTTCACATGCCACCAACTCCACATTCACAGGCAACTTCAGCGCCACAGCCGTTTTCAGATAGCCCTCAATGCAAAGGCTCTAGACGCAAATATTGGTGTGAGAGCTAATTCAATCAAGGAAACACTGCATGTTGCTGAAGGGCATATTGAGGAAGGATCAGCCGAGTGGTTCTTGTGGGAGAACAACTCCATTTGGCTCACTAACTTCACACACCATCAGGCTTCCAAGCAGCTCTCAAGGAAACTCAGTTTTCACACTCTATGCTTAGTGTCCTTTGAGTGCCTAGGACTGAAATGACGCTTGGTGAGCATCCCACACAAACGAATGCTCCACATGCGGGTTTCACATGCCACCAACTCCACATTCACAGGCAACTTCAGTGCCACAGCCATTTTCAGATAGCCCTCAATGCAAAGGCTCTAGACGCAAATATTGGTGTGAGAGCTAATTCAATCAAGGAAACACTGCATGTTGGTGAAGGGCATATTGAAGAAGGATCAGCCGAGTGGTTCTTGTGGGAGAACAACTCCATTTGGCTCACTAACTTCACACACCATCAGGCTTCCAAGCAGCTCTCAAGGAAACTCAGTTTTCACACTCTATGCTTAGTGCCCTTTGAGTGCATTATCTAGGAATGAATCTAGTAGAGCATCCCACACAAACGAATGCTCCACATGCGGGTTTCACATGCCACCAACTCCACATTCACAGGCAACTTCAGCGCCACAGCCGTTTTCAGATAGCCCTCAATGCAAAGGCTCTAGACGCAAATATTGGTGTGAGAGCTAATTCAATCAAGGAAACACTGCATGTTGGTGAAGGGCATATTGAAGAAGGATCAGCCGAGTGGTTCTTGTGGGAGAACAACTCCATTTGGCTCACTAACTTCACACACCATCAGGCTTCCAAGCAGCTCTCAAGGAAACTCAGTTTTCACACTCTATGCTAAGTGTCCTTTGAGTGCCTAGGACTGAAATGAAGCTTGGTGAGCATCCCACACAAACGAATGCTCCACATGCGGGTTTCACATGCCACCAACTCCACATTCACAGGCAACTTCAGCGCCACAGCCGTTTTCAGATAGCCCTCAATGCAAAGGCTCTAGACGCAAATATTGGTGTGAGAGCTAATTCAATCAAGGAAACACTGCATGTTGGTGAAGGGCATATTGAAGAAGGATCAGCGGAGTGGTTCTTGTGGGAGAACAACTCCATTTGGCTCACTAACTTCACACACCATCAGGCTTCCAAGCAGCTCTCAAGGAAACTCAGTTTTCACACTCTATGCTTAGTGCCCTTTGAGTGCCTAGGACTGAAATGAAGCTTGGTGAGCATCCCACACAAACGAATGCTCCACATGCGGGTTTCACATGCCACCAACTCCACATTCACAGGCAACTTCAGCGCCACAGCCGTTTTCAGATAGCCCTCAATGCAAAGGCTCTAGACGCAAATATTGGTGTGAGAGCTAATTCAATCAAGGAAACACTGCATGTTGCTGAAGGGCATATTGAAGAAGGATCAGCCGAGTGGTTCTTGTGGGAGAACAACTCCATTTGGCTCACTAACTTCACACACCATCAGGCTTCCAAGCAGCTCTCAAGGAAACTCAGTTTTCACACTCTATGCTTAGTGTCCTTTGAGTGCATTAGCTAGGAATGAACCTGGTAGAGCATCCCACACAAACGAATGCTCCACATGCGGGTTTCACATGCCACCAACTCCACATTCACAGGCAACTTCAGCGCCACAGCCGTTTTCAGATAGCCCTCAATGCAAAGGCTCTAGACGCAAATATTGGTGTGAGAGCTAATTCAATCAAGGAAACACTGCATGTTGGTGAAGGGCATATTGAAGAAGGATCAGCCGAGTGGTTCTTGTGGCAGAACAACTCCATTTGGCTCACTAACTTCACACACCATCAGGCTTCCAAGCAGCTCTCAAGGAAACTCAGTTTTCACACTCTATGCTTAGTGCCCTTTGATTGCATTAGCTAGGAATGAACCAGGTAGAGCATCCCGCACAAACGAATGCTCCACATGCGGGTTTCACATGCCACCAACTCCACATTCACAGGCAACTTCAGCGCCACAGCCGTTTTCAGATAGCCCTCAATGCAAAGGCTCTAGACGCAAATATTGGTGTGAGAGCTAATTCAATCAAGGAAACACTGCATGTTGCTGAAGGGCATATTGACGAAGGATCAGCCGAGTGGTTCTTGTGGCAGAACAACTCCATTTGGCTCACTAACTTCACACACCATCAGGCTTCCAAGCAGCTCTCAAGGAAACTCAGTTTTCACACTCTATGCTTAGTGCCCTTTGAGTGCATTATCTAGGAATGAATCTATTAGAGCATCCCACACAAACGAATGCTCCACATGCGGGTTTCACATGCCACCAACTCCACATTCACAGGCAACTTCAGCGCCACAGCCGTTTTCAGATAGCCCTCAATGCAAAGGCTCTAGACGCAAATATTGGTGTGAGAGCTAATTCAATCAAGGAAACACTGCATGTTGGTGAAGGGCATATTGAAGAAGGATCAGCCGAGTGGTTCTTGTGGGAGAACAACTCCATTTGGCTCACTAACTTCACACACCATCAGGCTTCCAAGCAGCTCTCAAGGAAACTCAGTTTTCACACTCTATGCTTAGTGCCCTTTGAGTGCATTATCTAGGAATGAATCTAGTAGAGCATCCCACACAAACGAATGCTCCACATGCGGGTTTCACATGCCACCAACTCCACGTTCATAGGCAACTTGAGCGCCACAGCCGCTTTCAGATAGCCCTCAATGCAAAGGCTCTAGACGCAAATATTGGTGTGAGAGCTAATTCAATCAAGGAAACACTGCATGTTGGTGAAGGGCATATTGAAGAAGGATCAGCCGAGTGGTTCTTGTGGGAGAACAACTCCATTTGGCTCACTAACTTCACACACCATCAGGCTTCCAAGCAACTCTCAAGGAAACTCAGTTTTCACACTCTATGCTTAGTGCCCTTTGAGTGCCTAGGACTGAAATGAAGCTTGGTGAGCATCCCACACAAACGAATGCTCCACATGCGGGTTTCACATGTCTCCAACTCCACATTCACAGGCAACTTCAGCGCCACAGCCGTTTTCAGATAGCCCTCAATGCAAAGGCTCTAGACGCAAATATTGGTGTGAGAGCTAATTCAATCAAGGAAACACTGCATGTTGGTGAAGGGCATATTGAAGAAGGATCAGCCGAGTGGTTCTTGTGGGAGAACAACTCCATTTGGCTCACTAACTTCACACACCATCAGGCTTCCAAGCAGCTCTCAAGGAAACTCAGTTTTCACACTCTATGCTTAGTGCCCTTTGAGTGCATTAGCTAGGAATGAACCTGGTAGAGCATCCCACACAAACGAATGCTCCACATGCGGGTTTCACATGCCACCAACTCCACATTCACAGGCAACTTCAGCGCCACAGCCGTTTTCAGATAGCCCTCAATGCAAAGGCTCTAGACGCAAATATTGGTGTGAGAGCTAATTCAATCAAGGAAACACTGCATGTTGGTGAAGGGCATATTGAAGAAGGATCAGCCGAGTGGTTCTTGTGGGAGAACAACTCCATTTGGCTCACTAACTTCACACACCATCAGGCTTCCAAGCAGCTCTCAAGGAAACTCAGTTTTCACACTCTATGCTTAGTGCCCTTTGAGTGCATTAGCTAGGAATGAACCTGGTAGAGCATCCCACACAAACGAATGCTCCACATGCGGGTTTTACATGCCACCAACTCCACATTCACAGGCAACTTCAGCGCCACAGCCGTTTTCAGATAGCCCTCAATGCAAAGTCTCTAGACGCAAATATTGGTGTGAGAGCTAATTCAATCAAGGAAACACTGCATGTTGGTGAAGGGCATATTGAAGAAGGATCAGCCGAGTGGTTCTTGTGAAAGAACAACTCCCTTTGGCACACTAACTTCACACACCATCAGGCTTCCAAGCAGCTCTCAAGGAAACTCAGTTTTCACACTCTATGCTTAGTGCCCTTTGAGTGCCTAGGACTGAAATGAAGCTTGGTGAGCATCCCACACAAACGAATGCTCCACATGCGGGTTTCACATGCCACCAACTCCACATTCACAGGCAACTTCAGCGCCACAGGTGTTTTCAGATAGCCCTCAATGCAAAGGCTCTAGACGCAAATATTGGTGTGAGAGCTAATTCAATCAAGGAAACACTGCATGTTGGTGAAGGGCATATTGAAGAAGGATCAGCCAAGTGGTTCTTGTGGGAGAACAACTCCATTTGGCTCACTAACTTCACACACCATCAGGCTTCCAAGCAGCTCTCAAGGAAACTCAGTTTTCACACTCTATGCTTAGTGCCCTTTGAGTGCATTATCTAGGAATGAACCTGGTAGAACATCCCACACAAACGAATGCTCCACATGCGGGTTTCACATGCCACCAACTCCACATTCACAGGCAACTTCAGTGCCACAGCCATTTTCAGATAGCCCTCAATGCAAAGGCTCTAGACGCAAATATTGGTGTGAGAGCTAATTCAATCAAGGAAACACTGCATGTTGGGGAAGGGCATATTGAAGAAGGATCAGCCGAGTGGTTCTTGTGGGAGAACAACTCCATTTGGCTCACTAACTTCACACACCATCAGGCTTCCAAGCAGCTCTCAAGGAAACTCAGTTTTCACACTCTATGCTTATTGCCCTTTGAGTGCATTATCTAGGAATGAACCTGGTAGAGCATCCCACACAAACGAATGCTCCACATGCGGGTTTCACATGCCACCAACTCCACATTCACAGGCAACTTCAGCGCCACAGCCGTTTTCAGATAGCCCTCAATGCAAAGGCTCTAGACGCAAATATTGGGTGAGAGCTAATTCAATCAAGGAAACACTGCATGTTGGTGAAGGGCATATTGAAGAAGGATCAGCCGAGTGGTTCTTGTGGGAGAACAACTCCATTTGGCTCACTAACTTCACACACCATCAGGCTTCCAAGCAGCTCTCAAGGAAACTCAGTTTTCACACTCTATGCTTAGTGCCCTTTGAGTGCATTATCTAGGAATGAATCTAGTAGAGCATCCCACACAAACGAATGCTCCACATGCGGGTTTCACATGCCACCAACTCCACATTCACAGGCAACTTCAGCGCCACAGCCGTTTTCAGATAGCCCTCAATGCAAAGGCTCTAGACGCAAATATTGGTGTGAGAGCTAATTCAATCAAGGAAACACTGCATGTTGGTGAAGGGCATATTGAAGAAGGATCAGCCGAGTGGTTCTTGTGGGAGAACAACTCCATTTGGCTCACTAACTTCACACACCATCAGGCTTCCAAGCAGCTCTCAAGGAAACTCAGTTTTCACACTCTATGCTAAGTGTCCTTTGAGTGCCTAGGACTGAAATGAAGCTTGGTGAGCATCCCACACAAACGAATGCTCCACATGCGGGTTTCACATGCCACCAACTCCACATTCACAGGCAACTTCAGCGCCACAGCCGTTTTCAGATAGCCCTCAATGCAAAGGCTCTAGACGCAAATATTGGTGTGAGAGCTGATTCAATCAAGGAAACACTGCATGTTGGTGAAGGGCATATTGAAGAAGGATCAGCGGAGTGGTTCTTGTGGGAGAACAACTCCATTTGGCTCACTAACTTCACACACCATCAGGCTTCCAAGCAGCTCTCAAGGAAACTCAGTTTTCACACTCTATGCTTAGTGCCCTTTGAGTGCCTAGGACTGAAATGAAGCTTGGTGAGCATCCCACACAAACGAATGCTCCACATGCGGGTTTCACATGCCACCAACTCCACATTCACAGGCAACTTCAGCGCCACAGCCGTTTTCAGATAGCCCTCAATGCAAAGGCTCTAGACGCAAATATTGGTGTGAGAGCTAATTCAATCAAGGAAACACTGCATGTTGCTGAAGGGCATATTGAAGAAGGATCAGCCGAGTGGTTCTTGTGGGAGAACAACTCCATTTGGCTCACTAACTTCACACACCATCAGGCTTCCAAGCAGCTCTCAAGGAAACTCAGTTTTCACACTCTATGCTTAGTGTCCTTTGAGTGCATTAGCTAGGAATGAACCTGGTAGAGCATCCCACACAAACGAATGCTCCACATGCGGGTTTCACATGCCACCAACTCCACATTCACAGGCAACTTCAGCGCCACAGCCGTTTTCAGATAGCCCTCAATGCAAAGGCTCTAGACGCAAATATTGGTGTGAGAGCTAATTCAATCAAGGAAACACTGCATGTTGCTGAAGGGCATATTGACGAAGGATCAGCCGAGTGGTTCTTGTGGCAGAACAACTCCATTTGGCTCACTAACTTCACACACCATCAGGCTTCCAAGCAGCTCTCAAGGAAACTCAGTTTTCACACTCTATGCTTAGTGCCCTTTGAGTGCATTATCTAGGAATGAATCTATTAGAGCATCCCACACAAACGAATGCTCCACATGCGGGTTTCACATGCCACCAACTCCACATTCACAGGCAACTTCAGCGCCACAGCCGTTTTCAGATAGCCCTCAATGCAAAGGCTCTAGACGCAAATATTGGTGTGAGAGCTAATTCAATCAAGGAAACACTGCATGTTGGTGAAGGGCATATTGAAGAAGGATCAGCCGAGTGGTTCTTGTGGGAGAACAACTCCATTTGGCTCACTAACTTCACACACCATCAGGCTTCCAAGCAGCTCTCAAGGAAACTCAGTTTTCACACTCTATGCTTAGTGCCCTTTGAGTGCATTATCTAGGAATGAATCTAGTAGAGCATCCCACACAAACGAATGCTCCACATGCGGGTTTCACATGCCACCAACTCCACATTCACAGGCAACTTGAGCGCCACAGCCGCTTTCAGATAGCCCTCAATGCAAAGGCTCTAGACGCAAATATTGGTGTGAGAGCTAATTCAATCAAGGAAACACTGCATGTTGGTGAAGGGCATATTGAAGAAGGATCAGCCGAGTGGTTCTTGTGGGAGAACAACTCCATTTGGCTCACTAACTTCACACACCATCAGGCTTCCAAGCAACTCTCAAGGAAACTCAGTTTTCACACTCTATGCTTAGTGCCCTTTGAGTGCCTAGGACTGAAATGAAGCTTGGTGAGCATCCCACACAAACGAATGCTCCACATGCGGGTTTCACATGTCTCCAACTCCACATTCACAGGCAACTTCAGCGCCACAGCCGTTTTCAGATAGCCCTCAATGCAAAGGCTCTAGACGCAAATATTGGTGTGAGAGCTAATTCAATCAAGGAAACACTGCATGTTGGTGAAGGGCATATTGAAGAAGGATCAGCCGAGTGGTTCTTGTGGGAGAACAACTCCATTTGGCTCACTAACTTCACACACCATCAGGCTTCCAAGCAGCTCTCAAGGAAACTCAGTTTTCACACTCTATGCTTAGTGCCCTTTGAGTGCATTAGCTAGGAATGAACCTGGTAGAGCATCCCACACAAACGAATGCTCCACATGCGGGTTTCACATGCCACCAACTCCACATTCACAGGCAACTTCAGCGCCACAGCCGTTTTCAGATAGCCCTCAATGCAAAGGCTCTAGACGCAAATATTGGTGTGAGAGCTAATTCAATCAAGGAAACACTGCATGTTGGTGAAGGGCATATTGAAGAAGGATCAGCCGAGTGGTTCTTGTGGGAGAACAACTCCATTTGGCTCACTAACTTCACACACCATCAGGCTTCCAAGCAGCTCTCAAGGAAACTCAGTTTTCACACTCTATGCTTAGTGCCCTTTGAGTGCATTAGCTAGGAATGAACCTGGTAGAGCATCCCACACAAACGAATGCTCCACATGCGGGTTTTACATGCCACCAACTCCACATTCACAGGCAACTTCAGCGCCACAGCCGTTTTCAGATAGCCCTCAATGCAAAGTCTCTAGACGCAAATATTGGTGTGAGAGCTAATTCAATCAAGGAAACACTGCATGTTGGTGAAGGGCATATTGAAGAAGGATCAGCCGAGTGGTTCTTGTGAAAGAACAACTCCCTTTGGCACACTAACTTCACACACCATCAGGCTTCCAAGCAGCTCTCAAGGAAACTCAGTTTTCACACTCTATGCTTAGTGCCCTTTGAGTGCCTAGGACTGAAATGAAGCTTGGTGAGCATCCCACACAAACGAATGCTCCACATGCGGGTTTCACATGCCACCAACTCCACATTCACAGGCAACTTCAGCGCCACAGCCGTTTTCAGATAGCCCTCAATGCAAAGGCTCTAGACGCAAATATTGGGTGAGAGCTAATTCAATCAAGGAAACACTGCATGTTGGTGAAGGGCATATTGAAGAAGGATCAGCCGAGTGGTTCTTGTGGGAGAACAACTCCATTTGGCTCACTAACTTCACACACCATCAGGCTTCCAAGCAGCTCTCAAGGAAACTCAGTTTTCACACTCTATGCTTAGTGCCCTTTGAGTGCATTATCTAGGAATGAACCTAGTAGAGCATCCCACACAAACGAATGCTCCACATGCGGGTTTCACATGCCACCAACTCCACATTCACAGGCAACTTCAGCGCCACAGCCGTTTTCAGATAGCCCTCAATGCAAAGGCTCTAGACGCAAATATTGGTGTGAGAGCTAATTCAATCAAGGAAACACTGCATGTTGGTGAAGGGCATATTGAAGAAGGATCAGCCGAGTGGTTCTTGTGGGAGAACAACTCCATTTGGCTCACTAACTTCACACACCATCAGGCTTCCAAGCAGCTCTCAAGGAAACTCAGTTTTCACACTCTATGCTTAGTGCCCTTTGAGTGCCTAGGACTGAAATGAAGCTTGGTGAGCATCCCACACAAACGAAAGCTCCACATGCGGGTTTCACATGCCACCAACTCCACATTCACAGGCAACTTCAGCGCCACAGCCGTTTTCAGATAGCCCTCAATGCAAAGGCTCTAGACGCAAATATTGGTGTGAGAGCTAATTCAATCAAGGAAACACTGCATGTTGGTGAAGGGCATATTGAAGAAGGATCAGCCGAGTGGTTCTTGTGGGAGAACAACTCCATTTGGCTCACTAACTTCACACACCATCAGGCTTCCAAGCAGCTCTCAAGGAAACTCAGTTTTCACACTCTATGCTTAGTGCCCTTTGAGTGCATTATCTAGGAATGAACCTGGTATACCATCCCGAACAAACGAATGCTCCACATGCGGGTTTCTCATGCCACCAACTCCACATTCACAGGCAACTTCAGCGCCACAGCCGTTTTCAGATAGCCCTCAATGCAAAGGCTCTAGACGCAAATATTGGTGTGAGAGCTAATTCAATCAAGGAAACACTGCATGTTGGTGAAGGGCATATTGAAGAAGGATCAGCCGAGTGGTTCTTGTGGGAGAACAACTCCATTTGGCTCACTAACTTCACACACCATCAGGCTTCCAAGCAGCTCTCAAGGAAACTCAGTTTTCACACTCTATGCTTAGTGCCCTTTGAGTGCATTATCTAGGAATGAACCTGGTAGAGCATCCCACACAAAAGAATGCTCCACATGCGGGTTTCACATGCCACCAACTCCACATTCACAGGCAACTTCAGCGCCACAGCCGTTTTCAGATAGCCCTCAATGCAAAGGCTCTAGACGCAAATATTGGTGTGAGAGCTAATTCAATCAAGGAAACACTGCATGTTGCTGAAGGGCATATTGAAGAAGGATCAGCCAAGTGGTTCTTGTGGGAGAACAACTCCATTTGGCTCACTAACTTCACACACCATCAGGCTTCCAAGCAGCTCTCAAGGAAACTCAGTTTTCACACTCTATGCTTAGTGCCCTTTGAGTGCATTATCTAGGAATGAACCTGGTAGAGCATCCCACAGAAACCAATGCTCCACATGCGGGTTTCTCATGCCACCAACTCCACATTCACAGGCAACTTCAGCGCCACAGCCATTTTCAGATAGCCCTCAATGCAAAGGCTCTAGACGCAAATATTGGTGTGAGAGTTAATTCAATCAAGGAAACACTGCATGTTGGTGAAGGGCATATTGAAGAAGGATCAGCCGAGTGGTTCTTGTGGGAGAACAACTCCATTTGGATCACTAATTTCACACACCATCAGGCTTCCAAGCAGCTCTCAACGAAACTCAGTTTTCACACTCTATGCTTAGTGCCCTTTGAGTGCATTATCTAGGAATGAACCTGGTAGAGCATCCCACACAAACGAATGCTCCACATGCGGGTTTCACATGCCACCAACTCCACATTCACAGGCAACTTCAGCGCCACAGCCGTTTTCAGATAGCCCTCAATGCAAAGGCTCTAGACGCAAATATTGGTGTGAGAGCTAATTCAATCAAGGAAACACTGCATGTTGGTGAAGGGCATATTGAAGAAGGATCAGCCGAGTGGTTCTTGTGGGAGAACAACTCCATTTGGCTCACTAACTTCACACACCATCAGGCTTCCAAGCAGCTCTCAAGGAAACTCAGTTTTCACACTCTATGCTTAGTGCCCTTTGAGTGCCTAGGACTGAAATGAAGCTTGGTGAGCATCCCACACAAACGAAAGCTCCACATGCGGGTTTCACATGCCACCAACTCCACATTCACAGGCAACTTCAGCGCCACAGCCGTTTTCAGATAGCCCTCAATGCAAAGGCTCTAGACGCAAATATTGGTGTGAGAGCTAATTCAATCAAGGAAACACTGCATGTTGGTGAAGGGCATATTGAAGAAGGATCAGCCGAGTGGTTCTTGTGGGAGAACAACTCCATTTGGCTCACTAACTTCACACACCATCAGGCTTCCAAGCAGCTCTCAAGGAAACTCAGTTTTCACACTCTATGCTTAGTGCCCTTTGAGTGCATTATCTAGGAATGAACCTGGTATACCATCCCGAACAAACGAATGCTCCACATGCGGGTTTCTCATGCCACCAACTCCACATTCACAGGCAACTTCAGCGCCACAGCCGTTTTCAGATAGCCCTCAATGCAAAGGCTCTAGACGCAAATATTGGTGTGAGAGCTAATTCAATCAAGGAAACACTGCATGTTGGTGAAGGGCATATTGAAGAAGGATCAGCCGAGTGGTTCTTGTGGGAGAACAACTCCATTTGGCTCACTAACTTCACACACCATCAGGCTTCCAAGCAGCTCTCAAGGAAACTCAGTTTTCACACTCTATGCTTAGTGCCCTTTGAGTGCATTATCTAGGAATGAACCTGGTAGAGCATCCCACACAAAAGAATGCTCCACATGCGGGTTTCACATGCCACCAACTCCACATTCACAGGCAACTTCAGCGCCACAGCCGTTTTCAGATAGCCCTCAATGCAAAGGCTCTAGACGCAAATATTGGTGTGAGAGCTAATTCAATCAAGGAAACACTGCATGTTGCTGAAGGGCATATTGAAGAAGGATCAGCCAAGTGGTTCTTGTGGGAGAACAACTCCATTTGGCTCACTAACTTCACACACCATCAGGCTTCCAAGCAGCTCTCAAGGAAACTCAGTTTTCACACTCTATGCTTAGTGCCCTTTGAGTGCATTATCTAGGAATGAACCTGGTAGAGCATCCCACAGAAACCAATGCTCCACATGCGGGTTTCTCATGCCACCAACTCCACATTCACAGGCAACTTCAGCGCCACAGCCATTTTCAGATAGCCCTCAATGCAAAGGCTCTAGACGCAAATATTGGTGTGAGAGTTAATTCAATCAAGGAAACACTGCATGTTGGTGAAGGGCATATTGAAGAAGGATCAGCCGAGTGGTTCTTGTGGGAGAACAACTCCATTTGGATCACTAATTTCACACACCATCAGGCTTCCAAGCAGCTCTCAACGAAACTCAGTTTTCACACTCTATGCTTAGTGCCCTTTGAGTGCATTATCTAGGAATGAACCTGGTAGAGCATCCCACACAAACGAATGCTCCACATGCGGGTTTCACATGCCACCAACTCCACATTCACAGGCAACTTCAGCGCCACAGCCGTTTTCAGATAGCCCTCAATGCAAAGGCTCTAGACGCAAATATTGGGTGAGAGCTAATTCAATCAAGGAAACACTGCATGTTGGTGAAGGGCATATTGAAGAAGGATCAGCCGAGTGGTTCTTGTGGGAGAACAACTCCATTTGGCTCACTAACTTCACACACCATCAGGCTTCCAAGCAGCTCTCAAGGAAACTCAGTTTTCACACTCTATGCTTAGTGCCCTTTGAGTGCATTATCTAGGGAATGAACTAGTAGAGCATCCCACACAAACGAATGCTCCACATGCGGGTTTCACATGCCACCAACTCCACATTCACAGGCAACTTCAGCGCCACAGCCGTTTTCAGATAGCCCTCAATGCAAAGGCTCTAGACGCAATATTGGTGTGAGAGCTAATTCAATCAAGGAAACACTGCATGTTGGTGAAGGGCATATTGAAGAAGGATCAGCCGAGTGGTTCTTGTGGGAGAACAACTCCATTTGGCTCACTAACTTCACACACCATCAGGCTTCCAAGCAGCTCTCAAGGAAACTCAGTTTTCACACTCTATGCTTAGTGCCCTTTGAGTGCCTAGGACTGAAATGAAGCTTGGTGAGCATCCCACACAAACGAAAGCTCCACATGCGGGTTTCACATGCCACCAACTCCACATTCACAGGCAACTTCAGCGCCACAGCCGTTTTCCAGATAGCCCTCAATGCAAAGGCTCTAGACGCAAATATTGGTGTGAGAGCTAATTCAATCAAGGAAACACTGCATGTTGGTGAAGGGCATATTGAAGAAGGATCAGCCGAGTGGTTCTTGTGGGAGAACAACTCCATTTGGCTCACTAACTTCACACACCATCAGGCTTCCAAGCAGCTCTCAAGGAAACTCAGTTTTCACACTCTATGCTTAGTGCCCTTTGAGTGCATTATCTAGGAATGAACCTGGTATACCATCCCGAACAAACGAATGCTCCACATGCGGGTTTCTCATGCCACCAACTCCACATTCACAGGCAACTTCAGCGCCACAGCCGTTTTCAGATAGCCCTCAATGCAAAGGCTCTAGACGCAAATATTGGTGTGAGAGCTAATTCAATCAAGGAAACACTGCATGTTGGTGAGAGGCATATTGAAGAAGGATCAGCCGAGTGGTTCTTGTGGGAGAACAACTCCATTTGGCTCACTAACTTCACACACCATCAGGCTTCCAAGCAGCTCTCAAGGAAAACTCAGTTTTCACACTCTATGCTTAGTGCCCTTTGAGTGCATTATCTAGGAATGAACCTGGTAGAGCATCCCACACAAAACGAATGCTCCACATGCGGGTTTCACATGCACCAACTCCACATTCACAGGCAACTTCAGCGCCACAGCCGTTTTCAGATAGCCCTCAATGCAAAGGCTCTAGACGCAAATATTGGTGTGAGAGCTAATTCAATCAAGGAAACACTGCATGTTGCTGAAGGGCATATTGAAGAAGGATCAGCCAAGTGGTTCTTGTGGGAGAACAACTCCATTTGGCTCACTAACTTCACACACCATCAGGTCTTCCAAGCAGCTCTCAAGGAAACTCAGTTTTCACACTCTATGCTTAGTGCCCTTTGAGTGCATTATCTAGGAATGAACCTGGTAGAGCATCCACAGAAACCAATGCTCCACATGCGGGTTTCTCATGCCACCAACTCCACATTCACAGGCAACTTCAGCGCCACAGCCATTTTCAGATAGCCCTCAATGCAAAGGCTCTAGACGCAAATATTGGTGTGAGAGTTAATTCAATCAAGGAAACACTGCATGTTGGTGAAGGGCATATTGAAGAAGGATCAGCCGAGTGGTTCTTGTGGGAGAACAACTCCATTTGGATCACTAATTTCACACACCATCAGGCTTCCAAGCAGCTCTCAAGGAAACTCAGTTTTCACACTCTATGCTTAGTGCCCTTTGAGTGCATTATCTAGGAATGAACCTGGTAGAGCATCCCACACAAACGAATGCTCCACATGCGGGTTTCACATGCCCACAACTCCACATTCACAGGCAACTTCAGCGCCACAGCCGTTTTCAGATAGCCCTCAATGCAAAGGCTCTAGAACGCAAATATTGGTGTGAGAGCTAATTCAATCAAGGAAACACTGCATGTTGCTGAAGGGCATATTGAAGAAGGATCAGCCGAGTGGTTCTTGTGGCAGAACAACTCCATTAGGCTCACTAATTTCACACACCATCAGGCTTCCAAGCAGCTCTCAAGGAAACTCAGTTTTCACACTCTATGCTTAGTGCCCTTTCACTGCATTATCTAGGAATGAACCTGGTGAGCATCCCACACAAACGAATGCTCCACATGCGGGTTTCACATGCCACCAACTCCACATTCACAGGCAATTCAGCGCCACAGCCGCTTTCAGATAGCCCTCAATGCAAAGGCTCTAGAACGCAAATATTGGTGTGAGAGCTAACTCATCAAGGAAACACTGCATGTTGGTGAAAGGCATATTGAAGAAGGATCAGCCAAGTGGTTCTTGTGGGAGAACAACTCCATTTGGCTCACTAACTTCACACACCATCAGGCTTCCAAGCAGCTCTCAAGGAAACTCAGTTTTCACACTCTATGCTTAGTGCCCTTTGAGTGCCTAGGACTGAATGAAGCTTGGTGAGCATCCCACAGAAACCAATGCTCCACATGCGGGTTTCACATGCCACCAACTCCACATTCACAGGCAACTTCAGCGCCACAGCCATTTTCAGATAGCCCTCAATGCAAAGGCTCTAGACGCAAATATTGGTGTGAGAGTTAATTCAATCAAGGAAACACTGCATGTTGGTGAAGGGCATATTGAAGAAGGATCAGCCGAGTGGTTCTTGTGGGAGAACAACTCCATTTGGCTCACTAACTTCACACACCATCAGGCTTCAAGCAGCTCTCAAGGAAACTCAGTTTTCACACTCTATGCTTAGTGCCCTTTCAGTGCATATATCTAGGAATGAACCTGGTAGAGCATCCCACACAAAAGAATGCTGCACATGCAGCTTTCACTTGCCACCAACTCCACATTCACAGGCAACTTCAGCGCCACAGCCGTTTTCAGATAGCCCTCAATGCAAAGGCTCTAGACGCAAATATTGGTGTGAGAGCTAATTCAATCAAGGAACACTGCATGTTGGTGAAGGGCATATTGAAGAAGGATCAGCCGAGTGGTTCTTGTGGGAGAACAACTCCATTTGGCTCACTAACTTCACACACCATCAGGCTTCCAAGCAGCTCTCAAGGAAACTCAGTTTTCACACTCTATGCTTAGTGCCCTTTGAGTGCATTATCTAGGAATGAACCTGGTAGAGCATCCCACACAAAAGAATGCTCCACATGCGGCTTTAACATGCCACCAACTCCACATTCACAGGCAACTTCAGCGCCACAGCCATTTTCAGATAGCCCTCAATGCAAAGGCTCTAGACGCAAATATTGGTGTGAGAGTTAATTCAATCAAGGAAACACTGCATGTTGGTGAAGGGCATATTGAAGAAGGATCAGCCAAGTGGTTCTTGTGGGAGAACAACGCCATTTGGCTCACTAATTTCACACACCATCAGGCTTCCAAGCAGCTCTCAAGGAAACTCAGTTTTCACACTCTATGCTTAGTGCCCTTTCACTGCATTATCTAGGAATGAACCTGGTAGAGCATCCCACACAAATGAATGCTCCACATGCGGGTTTCACATGCCACCAACTCACATTCACAGGCAACTTCAGCGCCACAGCCGTTTTCAGATAGCCCTCAATGCAAAGGCTCTAGACGCAAATATTGGTGTGAGAGCTAATTCAATCAAGGAAACACTGCATGTTGGGGAAGGGCATATTGAAGAAGGATCAGCCGAGTGGTTCTTGTGGGAGAACAACTCCATTTGGCTCACTAACTTCACACACCATCAGGCTTCCAAGCAGCTCTCAAGGAAACTCAGTTTTCACACTCTATGCTTAGTGCTCTTTGAGTGCCTAGGACTGAAATGAAGCTTGGTGAGCATCCCACACAAACGAATGCTCCACATGCGGGTTTCACATGCCACCAACTCCACATTCACAGGCAACTTCAGCGCCACAGCCATTTTCAGATAGCCCTCAATGCAAAGGCTCTAGACGCAAATATTGGTGTGAGAGTTAATTCAATCAAGGAAACACTGCATGTTGGTGAAGGGCATATTGAAGAAGGATCAGCCGAGTGGTTCTTGTGGGAGAACAACTCCATTTGGCTCACTAACTTCACACACCATCAGGCTTCAAAGCAGCTCTCAACGAAACTCAGTTTTCACACTCTATGCTTAGTGCCCTTTGAGTGCCTAGGACTGAAATGAATCTTGATGAGCATCCCAACACAAACGAATGCTCCACATGCGGGTTTCACATGCCACCAACTCCACATTCACAGGCAACTTCAGCGCCACAGCCTTTTCAGATAGCCCTCAATGCAAAGGCTCTAGATGCAAATATTGGTGTGAGAGCTAATTCAATCAAGGAAACACTGCATCTTCCTGAAGGGCATATTGAAGAAGGATCAGCCGAGTGGTTCTTGTGGGAGAACAACTCCATTTGGCTCACTAACTTCACACACCATCAGGCTTCCAAGCAGCTCTCAAGGAAACTCAGTTTTCACACTCTATGCTTAGTGCCCTTTGAGTGCATTATCTAGGAATGAACCTGGATATACCATCCCGAACAAACGAATGCTCCCACATGCGGGTTTCTCATGCCACCAACTCCACATTCACAGGCAACTTCAGCGCCACAGCCGTTTTCAGATAGCCCTCAATGCAAAGGCTCTAGACGCAAATATTGGTGTGAGAGCTAATTCAATCAAGGAAACACTGCATGTTGGTGAAGGGCATATTGAAGAAGGATCAGCCGAGTGGTTCTTGTGGGAGAACAACTCCATTTGGCTCACTAACTTCACACACCATCAGGCTTCCAAGCAGCTCTCAAGGAAACTCAGTTTTCACACTCTATGCTTAGTGCCCTTTGAGTGCATTATCTAGGAATGAACCTGGTAGAGCATCCCACACAAAAGAATGCTCCACATGCGGCTTTCACATGCCACCAACTCCACATTCACAGGCAACTTCAGCGCCACAGCCGTTTTCAGATAGCCCTCAATGCAAAGGCTCTAGACGCAAATATTGGTGTGAGAGCTAATTCAATCAAGGAAACACTGCATGTTGGTGAAGGGCATATTGAAGAAGGATCAGCCGAGTGGTTCTTGTGGCAGAACAACTCCATTTGGCTCACTAACTTCACACACCATCAGGCTTCCAAGCAGCTCTCAAGGAAACTCAGTTTTCACACTCTATGCTTAGTGCCCTTTGAGTGCATTATCTAGGAATGAACCTGGTAGAGCATCCCACAGAAACCAATGCTCCACATGCGGGTTTCTCATGCCACCAACTCCACATTCACAGGCAACTTCAGCGCCACAGCCATTTTCAGATAGCCCTCAATGCAAAGGCTCTAGACGCAAATATTGGTGTGAGAGTTAATTCAATCAAGGAAACACTGCATGTTGGTGAAGGGCATATTGAAGAAGGATCAGCCGAGTGGTTCTTGTGGGAGAACAACTCCATTTGGATCACTAATTTCACACACCATCAGGCTTCCAAGCAGCTCTCAAGGAAACTCAGTTTTCACACTCTATGCTTAGTGCCCTTTGAGTGCATTATCTAGGAATGAACCTGGTAGAGCATCCCACACAAACGAATGCTCCACATGCGGGTTTCACATGCCACCAACTCCACATTCACAGGCAACTTCAGCGCCACAGCCGTTTTCAGATAGCCCTCAATGCAAAGGCTCTAGACGCAAATATTGGTGTGAGAGCTAATTCAATCAAGGAAACACTGCATGTTGCTGAAGGGCATATTGAAGAAGGATCAGCCGAGTGGTTCTTGTGGCAGAACAACTCCATTTGGCTCACTAATTTCACACACATCAGGCTTCCAAGCAGCTCTCAAGGAAACTCAGTTTTCACACTCTATGCTTAGTGCCCTTTCACTGCATTATCTAGGAATGAACCTGGTGAGCATCCCACACAAACGAATGCTCCACATGCGGGTTTCACATGCCACCAACTCCACATTCACAGGCAAATTCAGCGCCACAGCCGCTTTCAGATAGCCCTCAATGCAAAGGCTCTAGACGCAAATATTGGTGTGAGAGCTAACTCAATCAAGGAAACACTGCATGTTGGTGAAAGGCATATTGAAGAAGGATCAGCCAAGTGGTTCTTGTGGGAGAACAACTCCATTTGGCTCACTAACTTCACACACCATCAGGCTTCCAAGCAGCTCTCAAGAAACTCAGTTTTCACACTCTATGCTTAGTGCCCTTTGAGTGCCTAGGACTGAAATGAAGCTTGGTGAGCATCCCACAGAAACCAATGCTCCACATGCGGGTTTCACATGCCACCAACTCCACATTCACAGGCAACTTCAGCGCCACAGCCATTTTCAGATAGCCCTCAATGCAAAGGCTCTAGACGCAAATATTGGTGTGAGAGTTAATTCAATCAAGGAAACACTGCATGTTGGTGAAGGGCATATTGAAGAAGGATCAGCCGAGTGGTTCTTGTGGGAGAACAACTCCATTTGGCTCACTAACTTCACACACCATCAGGCTTCCAAGCAGCTCTCAAGGAAACTCAGTTTTCACACTCTATGCTTAGTGCCCTTTCAGTGCATTATCTAGGAATGAACCTGGTAGAGCATCCCACACAAAAGAATGCTGCACATGCAGCTTTCACTTGCCACCAACTCCACATTCACAGGCAACTTCAGCGCCACAGCCGTTTTCAGATAGCCCTCAATGCAAAGGCTCTAGACGCAAATATTGGTGTGAGAGCTAATTCAATCAAGGAAACACTGCATGTTGGTGAAGGGCATATTGAAGAAGGATCAGCGAGTGGTTCTTGTGGGAGAACAACTCCATTTGGCTCACTAACTTCACACACCATCAGGCTTCCAAGCAGCTCTCAAGGAAACTCAGTTTTCACACTCTATGCTTAGTGCCCTTTGAGTGCATTATCTAGGAATGAACCTGGTAGAGCATCCCACACAAAAGAATGCTCCACATGCGGCTTTAACATGCCACCACTCCACATTCACAGGCAACTTCAGCGCCACAGCCATTTTCAGATAGCCCTCAATGCAAAGGCTCTAGACGCAAATATTGGTGTGAGAGTTAATTCAATCAAGGAAACACTGCATGTTGGTGAAGGGCATATTGAAGAAGGATCAGCCAAGTGGTTCTTGTGGGAGAACAACGCCATTTGGCTCACTAATTTCACACACCATCAGGCTTCCAAGCAGCTCTCAAGGAAACTCAGTTTTCACACTCTATGCTTAGTGCCCTTTCACTGCATTATCTAGGAATGAACCTGGTAGAGCATCCCACACAAATGAATGCTCCACATGCGGGTTTCACATGCCACCAACTCCACATTCACAGGCAACTTCAGCGCCACAGCCGTTTTCAGATAGCCCTCAATGCAAAGGCTCTAGACGCAAATATTGGTGTGAGAGCTAATTCAATCAAGGAAACACTGCATGTTGGTGAAGGGCATATTGAAGAAGGATCAGCCGAGTGGTTCTTGTGGGAGAACAACTCCATTTGGCTCACTAACTTCACACACCATCAGGCTTCCAAGCAGCTCTCAAGGAAACTCAGTTTTCACACTCTATGCTTAGTGCCCTTTGAGTGCCTAGGACTGAAATGAAGCTTGGTGAGCATCCCACACAAACGAATGCTCCACATGCGGGTTTCACATGCCACCAACTCCACATTCACAGGCAACTTCAGCGCCACAGCCATTTTCAGATAGCCCTCAATGCAAAAGGCTCTAGACGCAAATATTGGTGTGAGAGTTAATTCAATCAAGGAAACACTGCATGTTGGTGAAGGGCATATTGAAGAAGGATCAGCCGAGTGGTTCTTGTGGGAGAACAACTCCATTTGGCTCACTAACTTCACACACCATCAGGCTTCCAAGCAGCTCTCAACGAAACTCAGTTTTCACACTCTATGCTTAGTGCCCTTTGAGTGCCTAGGACTGAAATGAATCTTGATGAGCATCCCACACAAACGAATGCTCCACATGCGGGTTTCACATGCCACACCAACTCCACATTCACAGGCAACTTCAGCGCCACAGCCATTTTCAGATAGCCCTCAATGCAAAGGCTCTAGACGCAAATATTGGTGTGAGAGCTAATTCAATCAAGGAAACACTGCATGTTGGTGAAGGGCATATTGAAGAAGGATCAGCCGAGTGGTTCTTGTGGAGAACAACTCCATTTGGCTCACTAACTTCACACACCATCAGGCTTCCAAGCAGCTCTCAAGGAAACTCAGTTTTCACACTCTATGCTTAGTGCCCTTTGAGTGCATTATCTAGGAATGAACCTGGTATACCATCCCGAACAAACGAATGCTCCACATGCGGGTTTCTCATGCCACCAACTCCACATTCACAGGCAACTTCAGCGCCACAGCCGTTTTCAGATAGCCCTCAATGCAAAGGCTCTAGACGCAAATATTGGTGTGAGAGCTAATTCAATCAAGGAAACACTGCATGTTGGTGAAGGGCATATTGAAGAAGGATCAGCCGAGTGGTTCTTGTGGGAGAACAACTCCATTTGGCTCACTAACTTCACACACCATCAGGCTTCCAAGCAGCTCTCAAGGAAACTCAGTTTTCACACTCTATGCTTAGTGCCCTTTGAGTGCATTATCTAGGAATGAACCTGGTAGAGCATCCCACACAAAAGAATGCTCCACATGCGGCTTTCACATGCCACCAACTCCACATTCACAGGCAACTTCAGCGCCACAGCCGTTTTCAGATAGCCCTCAATGCAAAGGCTCTAGACGCAAATATTGGTGTGAGAGCTAATTCAATCAAGGAAACACTGCATCTTCCTGAAGGGCATATTGAAGAAGGATCAGCCGAGTGGTTCTTGTGGCAGAACAACTCCATTTGGCTCACTAACTTCACACACCATCAGGCTTCCAAGCAGCTCTCAAGGAAACTCAGTTTTCACACTCTATGCTTAGTGCCCCTTTGAGTTGCATTATCTAGGAATGAACCTGGTAGAGCATCCCACAGAAACCAATGCTCCACATGCGGGTTTTCTCATGCCACCAACTCCACATTCACAGGCAACTTCAGCGCCACAGCCATTTTCAGATAGCCCTCAATGCAAAGGCTCTAGACGCAAATATTGGTGTGAGAGTTAATTCAATCAAGGAAACCTGCATGTTGGTGAAGGGGCATATTGAAGAAGGATCAGCCGAGTGGTTCTTGTGGGAGAACAACTCCATTTGGATCACTAATTTCACACACCATCAGGCTTCCAAGCAGCTCTCAAGGAAACTCAGTTTTCACACTCTATGCTTAGTGCCCTTTGAGTGCATTATCTAGGAATGAACCTGGTAGAGCATCCCACACAAAAGAATGCTCCACATGCGGCTTTCACATGCCACCAACTCCACATTCACAGGCAACTTCAGCGCCACAGCCGTTTTCAGATAGCCCTCAATGCAAAGGCTCTAGACGCAAATATTGGTGTGAGAGCTAATTCAATCAAGGAAACACTGCATCTTGCTGAAGGGCATATTGAAGAAGGATCAGCCGAGTGGTTCTTGTGGCAGAACAACTCCATTTGGCTCACTAATTTCACACACCATCAGGCTTCCAAGCAGCTCTCAAGGAAACTCAGTTTTCACACTCTATGCTTAGTGCCCTTTCACTGCATTATCTAGGAATGAACCTGGTAGAGCATCCCACACAAACGAATGCTCCACATGCGGGTTTCACATGCCACCAACTCCACATTCACAGGCAAATTCAGCGCAACAGCCGTTTTCAGATAGCCCTCAATGCAAAGGCTCTAGACGCAAATATTGGTGTGAGAGCTAATTCAATCAAGGAAACACTGCATCTTGCTGAAGGGCATATTGAAGAAGGATCAGCCGAGTGGTTCTTGTGGCAGAACAACTCCATTTGGCTCACTAATTTCACACACCATCAGGCTTCCAAGCAGCTCTCAAGGAAACTCAGTTTTCACACTCTATGCTTAGTGCCCTTTCACTGCATTATCTAGGAATGAACCTGGTAGAGCATCCCACACAAACGAATGCTCCACATGCGGGTTTCACATGCCACCAACTCCACATTCACAGGCAAATTCAGCGCCACAGCCGCTTTCAGATAGCCCTCAATGCAAAGGCTCTAGACGCAAATATTGGTGTGAGAGCTAACTCAATCAAGGAAACACTGCATGTTGGTGAAAGGCATATTGAAGAAGGATCAGCCAAGTGGTTCTTGTGGGAGAACAACTCCATTTGGCTCACTAACTTCACACACCATCAGGCTTCCAAGCAGCTCTCAAGGAAACTCAGTTTTCACACTCTATGCTTAGTGCCCTTTGAGTGCCTAGGACTGAAATGAAGCTTGGTGAGCATCCCACAGAAACCAATGCTCCACATGCGGGTTTCACATGCCACCAACTCCACATTCACAGGCAACTTCAGCGCCACAGCCATTTTCAGATAGCCCTCAATGCAAAGGCTCTAGACGCAAATATTGGTGTGAGAGTTAATTCAATCAAGGAAACACTGCATGTTGGTGAAGGGCATATTGAAGAAGGATCAGCCGAGTGGTTCTTGTGGGAGAACAACTCCATTTGGCTCACTAACTTCACACACCATCAGGCTTCCAAGCAGCTCTCAAGGAAACTCAGTTTTCACACTCTATGCTTAGTGCCCTTTCAGTGCATTATCTAGGAATGAACCTGGTAGAGCATCCCACACAAAAGAATGCTGCACATGCGGCTTTCACTTGCCACCAACTCCACATTCACAGGCAACTTCAGCGCCACAGCCGTTTTCAGATAGCCCTCAATGCAAAGGCTCTAGACGCAAATATTGGTGTGAGAGCTAATTCAATCAAGGAAACACTGCATGTTGGTGAAGGGCATATTGAAGAAGGATCAGCCGAGTGGTTCTTGTGGGAGAACAACTCCATTTGGCTCACTAACTTCACACACCATCAGGCTTCCAAGCAGCTCTCAAGGAAACTCAGTTTTCACACTCTATGCTTAGTGCCCTTTGAGTGCATTATCTAGGAATGAACCTGGTAGAGCATCCCACACAAAAGAATGCTCCACATGCGGCTTTAACATGCCACCAACTCCACATTCACAGGCAACTTCAGCGCCACAGCCGTTTTCAGATAGCCCTCAATGCAAAGGCTCTAGACGCAAATATTGGTGTGAGAGCTAATTCAATCAAGGAAACACTGCATGTTGGTGAAGGGCATATTGAAGAAGGATCAGCCGAGTGGTTCTTGTGGGAGAACAACTCCATTTGGCTCACTAACTTCACACACCATCAGGCTTCCAAGCAGCTCTCAAGGAAACTCAGTTTTCACACTCTATGCTTAGTGCCCTTTGAGTGCCTAGGACTGAAATGAAGCTTGGTGAGCATCCCACACAAACGAATGCTCCACATGCGGGTTTCACATGCCACCAACTCCACATTCACAGGCAACTTCAGCGCCACAGCCATTTTCAGATAGCCCTCAATGCAAAGGCTCTAGACGCAAATATTGGTGTGAGAGTTAATTCAATCAAGGAAACACTGCATGTTGGTGAAGGGCATATTGAAGAAGGATCAGCCAAGTGGTTCTTGTGGGAGAACAACGCCATTTGGCTCACTAATTTCACACACCATCAGGCTTCCAACCAGCTCTCAAGGAAACTCAGTTTTCACACTCTATGCTTAGTGCCCTTTCACTGCATTATCTAGGAATGAACCTGGTAGAGCATCCCACACAAATGAATGCTCCACATGCGGGTTTCACATGCCACCAACTCCACATTCTCAGGCAAATTCAGCGCAACAGCCGCTTTCAGATAGCCCTCAATGCAAAGGCTCTAGACGCAAATATTGGTGTGAGAGCTAATTCAATCAAGGAAACACTGCATGTTGGTGAAGGGCATATTGAAGAAGGATCAGCCGAGTGGTTCTTGTGGGAGAACAACTCCATTTGGCTCACTAACTTCACACACCATCAGGCTTCCAAGCAGCTCTCAAGGAAACTCAGTTTTCACACTCTATGCTTAGTGCCCTTTGAGTGCCTAGGACTGAAATGAAGCTTGGTGAGCATCCCACACAAACGAATGCTCCACATGCGGGTTTCACATGCCACCAACTCCACATTCACAGGCAACTTCAGCGCCACAGCCATTTTCAGATAGCCCTCAATGCAAAGGCTCTAGACGCAAATATTGGTGTGAGAGTTAATTCAATCAAGGAAACACTGCATGTTGGTGAAGGGCATATTGAAGAAGGATCAGCCGAGTGGTTCTTGTGGGAGAACAACTCCATTTGGCTCACTAACTTCACACACCATCAGGCTTCCAAGCAGCTCTCAAGGAAACTCAGTTTTCACACTCTATGCTTAGTGCCCTTTGAGTGCATTATCTAGGAATGAACCTGGTATACCATCCCGAACAAACGAATGCTCCACATGCGGGTTTCTCATGCCACCAACTCCACATTCACAGGCAACTTCAGCGCCACAGCCGTTTTCAGATAGCCCTCAATGCAAAGGCTCTAGACGCAAATATTGGTGTGAGAGCTAATTCAATCAAGGAAACACTGCATGTTGGTGAAGGGCATATTGAAGAAGGATCAGCCGAGTGGTTCTTGTGGGAGAACAACTCCATTTGGCTCACTAACTTCACACACCATCAGGCTTCCAAGCAGCTCTCAAGGAAACTCAGTTTTCACACTCTATGCTTAGTGCCCTTTGAGTGCATTATCTAGGAATGAACCTGGTAGAGCATCCCACACAAAAGAATGCTCCACATGCGGCTTTCACATGCCACCAACTCCACATTCACAGGCAACTTCAGCGCCACAGCCGTTTTCAGATAGCCCTCAATGCAAAGGCTCTAGACGCAAATATTGGTGTGAGAGCTAATTCAATCAAGGAAACACTGCATCTTGCTGAAGGGCATATTGAAGAAGGATCAGCCAAGTGGTTCTTGTGGGAGAACAACTCCATTTGGCTCACTAACTTCACACACCATCAGGCTTCCAAGCAGCTCTCAAGGAAACTCAGTTTTCACACTCTATGCTTAGTGCCCTTTGAGTGCATTATCTAGGAATGAACCTGGTAGAGCATCCCACAGAAACCAATGCTCCACATGTGGGTTTCTCATGCCACCAACTCCACATTCACAGGCAACTTCAGCGCCACAGCCATTTTCAGATAGCCCTCAATGCAAAGGCTCTAGACGCAAATATTGGTGTGAGAGTTAATTCAATCAAGGAAACACTGCATGTTGGTGAAGGGCATATTGAAGAAGGATCAGCCGAGTGGTTCTTGTGGGAGAACAACTCCATTTGGATCACTAATTTCACACACCATCAGGCTTCCAAGCAGCTCTCAAGGAAACTCAGTTTTCACACTCTATGCTTAGTGCCCTTTGAGTGCATTATCTAGGAATGAACCTGGTAGAGCATCCCACACAAACGAATGCTCCACATGCGGGTTTCACATGCCACCAACTCCACATTCACAGGCAACTTCAGCGCCACAGCCGTTTTCAGATAGCCCTCAATGCAAAGGCTCTAGACGCAAATATTGGTGTGAGAGCTAATTCAATCAAGGAAACACTGCATGTTGCTGAAGGGCATATTGAAGAAGGATCAGCCGAGTGGTTCTTGTGGCAGAACAACTCCATTTGGCTCACTAATTTCACACACCATCAGGCTTCCAAGCAGCTCTCAAGGAAACTCAGTTTTCACACTCTATGCTTAGTGCCCTTTCACTGCATTATCTAGGAATGAACCTGGTAGAGCATCCCACACAAACGAATGCTCCACATGCGGGTTTCACATGCCACCAACTCCACATTCACAGGCAACTTCAGCGCCACAGCCGCTTTCAGATAGCCCTCAATGCAAAGGCTCTAGACGCAAATATTGGTGTGAGAGCTAACTCAATCAAGGAAACACTGCATGTTGGTGAAAGGCATATTGAAGAAGGATCAGCCAAGTGGTTCTTGTGGGAGAACAACTCCATTTGGCTCACTAACTTCACACACCATCAGGCTTCCAAGCAGCTCTCAAGGAAACTCAGTTTTCACACTCTATGCTTAGTGCCCTTTGAGTGCCTAGGACTGAAATGAAGCTTGGTGAGCATCCCACAGAAACCAATGCTCCACATGCGGGTTTCACATGCCACCAACTCCACATTCACAGGCAACTTCAGCGCCACAGCCATTTTCAGATAGCCCTCAATGCAAAGGCTCTAGACGCAAATATTGGTGTGAGAGTTAATTCAATCAAGGAAACACTGCATGTTGGTGAAGGGCATATTGAAGAAGGATCAGCCGAGTGGTTCTTGTGGGAGAACAACTCCATTTGGCTCACTAACTTCACACACCATCAGGCTTCCAAGCAGCTCTCAAGGAAACTCAGTTTTCACACTCTATGCTTAGTGCCCTTTCAGTGCATTATCTAGGAATGAACCTGGTAGAGCATCCCACACAAAAGAATGCTGCACATGCGGCTTTCACATGCCACCAACTCCACATTCACAGGCAACTTCAGCGCCACAGCCGTTTTCAGATAGCCCTCAATGCAAAGGCTCTAGACGCAAATATTGGTGTGAGAGCTAATTCAATCAAGGAAACACTGCATGTTGGTGAAGGGCATATTGAAGAAGGATCAGCCGAGTGGTTCTTGTGGGAGAACAACTCCATTTGGCTCACTAACTTCACACACCATCAGGCTTCCAAGCAGCTCTCAAGGAAACTCAGTTTTCACACTCTATGCTTAGTGCCCTTTGAGTGCATTATCTAGGAATGAACCTGGTAGAGCATCCCACACAAAAGAATGCTCCACATGCGGCTTTAACATGCCACCAACTCCACATTCACAGGCAACTTCAGCGCCACAGCCGTTTTCAGATAGCCCTCAATGCAAAGGCTCTAGACGCAAATATTGGTGTGAGAGCTAATTCAATCAAGGAAACACTGCATGTTGGTGAAGGGCATATTGAAGAAGGATCAGCCGAGTGGTTCTTGTGGGAGAACAACTCCATTTGGCTCACTAACTTCACACACCATCAGGCTTCCAAGCAGCTCTCAAGGAAACTCAGTTTTCACACTCTATGCTTAGTGCCCTTTGAGTGCCTAGGACTGAAATGAAGCTTGGTGAGCATCCCACACAAACGAATGCTCCACATGCGGGTTTCACATGCCACCAACTCCACATTCACAGGCAACTTCAGCGCCACAGCCATTTTCAGATAGCCCTCAATGCAAAGGCTCTAGACGCAAATATTGGTGTGAGAGTTAATTCAATCAAGGAAACACTGCATGTTGGTGAAGGGCATATTGAAGAAGGATCAGCCAAGTGGTTCTTGTGGGAGAACAACGCCATTTGGCTCACTAATTTCACACACCATCAGGCTTCCAAGCAGCTCTCAAGGAAACTCAGTTTTCACACTCTATGCTTAGTGCCCTTTCACTGCATTATCTAGGAATGAACCTGGTAGAGCATCCCACACAAATGAATGCTCCACATGCGGGTTTCACATGCCACCAACTCCACATTCACAGGCAAATTCAGCGCAACAGCCGCTTTCAGATAGCCCTCAATGCAAAGGCTCTAGACGCAAATATTGGTGTGAGAGCTAATTCAATCAAGGAAACACTGCATGTTGGTGAAGGGCATATTGAAGAAGGATCAGCCGAGTGGTTCTTGTGGGAGAACAACTCCATTTGGCTCACTAACTTCACACACCATCAGGCTTCCAAGCAGCTCTCAAGGAAACTCAGTTTTCACACTCTATGCTTAGTGCCCTTGGAGTGCCTAGGACTGAAATGAAGCTTGGTGAGCATCCAATACAAACGAATGCTCCACATGCGGGTTTCACATGCCACCAACTCCACATTCACAGGCAACTTCAGCGCCACAGCCATTTTCAGATAGCCCTCAATGCAAAGGCTCTAGACGCAAATATTGGTGTGAGAGTTAATTCAATCAAGGAAACACTGCATGTTGGTGAAGGGCATATTGAAGAAGGATCAGCCAAGTGGTTCTTGTGGGAGAACAACTCCATTTGGCTCACTAACTTCACACACCATCAGGCTTCCAAGCAGCTCTCAAGGAAACTCAGTTTTCACACTCTATGCTTAGTGCCCTTTGAGTGCATTATCTAGAAATGAACCTGGTAGAGCATCCCACAGAAACCAATGCTCCACATGCGGGTTTCTCATGCCACCAACTCCACATTCACAGGCAACTTCAGCGCCACAGCCGTTTTCAGATAGCCCTCAATGCAAAGGCTCTAGATGCAAATATTGGTGTGAGAGCTAATTCAATCAAGGAAACACTGCATGTTGGTGAAGGGCATATTGAAGAAGGATCAGCCGAGTGGTTCTTGTGGGAGAACAACTCCATTTGGCTCACTAACTTCACACACCATCAGGCTTCCAAGCAGCTCTCAAGGAAACTCAGTTTTCACACTCTATACTTAGTGCCCTTTGAGTGCCTAGGACTGAAATGAAGCTTTGTGAGCATCCCACACAAACGAATGCTCCACATGCTGGTTTCACATGCCACCAACTCCACATTCACAGGCAACTTCAGCGCCACAGCCATTTTCAGATAGCCCTCAATGCAAAGGCTCTAGACGCAAATATTGGTGTGAGAGCTAATTCAATCAAGGAAACACTGCACGTTGGTGAAGGGCATATTGAAGAAGGATCAGCCGAGTGGTTCTTGTGGGAGAACAACTCCATTTGGCTCACTAACTTCACACACCATCAGGCTTCCAAGCAGCTCTCAAGGAAACTCAGTTTTCACACTCTATGCTTAGTGCCCTTTGAGTGCATTATCTAGGAATGAACCTGGTAGAGCATCCCACACAAACGAATGCTCCACATGCGGGTTTCACATGCCGCCAACTCCACATTCACAGGCAACTTCAGCGCCACAGCCGTTTTCAGATAGCCCTCAATGCAAAGGCTCTAGACGCAAATATTGGTGTGAGTTAATTCAATCAAGGAAACACTGCTTGTTGGTGAAGGGCATATTGAAGAAGGATCAGCCGAGTGGTTCTTGTGGGAGAACAACTCCATTTGGCTCACTAACTTCACACACCATCAGGCTTCCAAGCAGCTCTCAAGGAAACTCAGTTTTCACACTCTATGCTTAGTGTCCTTTGAGTGCCTAGGACTGAAATGAAGCTTGGTGAGCATCCCACACAAACGAATGCTCCACATGCGGGTTTCACATGCCACCAACTCCACATTCACAGGCAACTTCAGCGCCACAGCCGTTTTCAGATAGCCCTCAATGCAAAGGCTCTAGACGCAAATATTGGTGTGAGAGCTAATTCAATCAAGGAAACACTGCATGTTGGTGAAGGGCATATTGAAGAAGGATCAGCCGAGTGGTTCTTGTGGGAGAACAACTCCATTTGGCTCACTAACTTCACACACCATCAGGCTTCCAAGCAGCTCTCAAGGAAACTCAGTTTTCACACTCTATGCTTAGTGACCTTTGAGTGCATTATCTAGGAGTAAACCTGGTAGAGCATCCCACACAAACGAATGCTCCACATGCGGGTTTCACATGCCACCAACTCCACATTCACAGGCAACTTCAGCGTCACAGCCGTTTTCAGATAGCCCTCAATGCAAAGGCTCTAGACGCAAATATTGGTGTGAGAGTTAATTCAATCAAGGAAACACTGCATGTTGGTGAAGGGCATATTGAAGAAGGATCAGCCGAGTGGTTCTTGTGGGAGAACAACTCCATTTGGCTCACTAACTTCACACACCATCAGGCTTCCAAGCAGCTCTCAAGGAAACTCAGTTTTCACACTCTAGGCTTAGTGTCCTTTGAGTGCCTAGGACTGAAATGAAGCTTGGTGAGCATCCCACACAAACGAATGCTCCACATGCGGGTTTCACATGCCACCAACTCCACATTCACAGGCAACTTCAGCGCCACAGCCGTTTTCAGATAGCCCTCAATGCAAAGGCTCTAGACGCAAATATTGGTGTGAGAGCTAATTCAATCAAGGAAACACTGCATGTTGCTGAAGGGCATATTGAAGAAGGATCAGCCGAGTGGTTCTTGTGGGAGAACAACTCCATTTGGCTCACTAACTTCACACACCATCAGGCTTCCAAGCAGCTCTCAAGGAAACTCAGTTTTCACACTCTATGCTTAGTGCCCTTTGAGTTCATTATCTAGGAATGAACGTGGTAGACCATCCCACACAAACGAATGCTCCACATGCGGGTTTCACATGCCACCAACTCCACATTCACAGGCAACTTCAGCGCCACAGCCGTTTTCAGATAGCCCTCAATGCAAAGGCTCTAGACGCAAATATTGGTGTGAGAGCTAATTCAATCAAGGAAACACTGCATGTTGGTGAAGGGCATATTGAAGAAGGATCAGCCGAGTGGTTCTTGTGGGAGAACAACTCCATTTGGCTCACTAACTTCACACACCATCAGGCTTCCAAGCAGCTCTCAAGGAAACTCAGTTTTCACACTCTATGCTTAGTGACCTTTGAGTGCATTATCTAGGAGTAAACCTGGTAGAGCATCCCACACAAACGAATGCTCCACATGCGGGTTTCACATGCCACCAACTCCACATTCACAGGCAACTTCAGCGCCACAGCCGTTTTCAGATAGCCCTCAATTCAAAGGCACTAGATGCAAATATTGGTGTGAGAGCTAATTCAATCAAGGAAACAGTGCGTGTTGCTGAAAGGCATATTGAAGAAGGATTAGCCGAGTGGTTCTTGTGGGAGAACAACTCCATTTGGCTCACTAACTTCACACACCATCAGGCTTCCAAGCAGCTCTCAAGGAAACTCAGTTTTCACACTCTATGCTTAGTGCCCTTTGAGTGCCTAGGACTGAAATGAAGCTTGGTGAGCATCCCACACAAAAGAATGCTCCACATGCGGGTTTCACATGCCACCAACTCCACATTCTCAGGCAAATCCAGCGCCACAGGTGTTTTCAGATAGCCCTCAATGCAAAGGCCCTAGACGCAAATATTGGTGTGAGAGCTAATTCAATCAAGGAAACACTGCATGTTGCTGAAGGGCATATTGAAGAAGGATCAGCCGAGTGGTTCTTGTGGGAGAACAACTCCATTTGGCTCACTAACTTCACACACCATCAGGCTTCCAAGCAGCTCTCAAGGAAACTCAGTTTTCACACTCTATGCTTAGTGCCCTTTCACTGCATTAACTAGGAATGAATCTAGTAGAGCATCCCATACAAACGAATGCTCCACATGCGGGTTTCACATGCCACCAACTCCACATTCACAGGCAACTTCAGCGCCACAGCCGTTGTCAGATAGCCCTCAATGCAAAGGCTCTAGACGCAAATATTCGTTTGAGAGCTAATTCAATCAAGGAAACACTGCATGTTGGTGAAGGGCATATTGAAGAAGGATAAACCAAGTGGTTCTTGTGGGAGAACAACTCCATTTGGCTCACTAACTTCACACACCATCAGGCTTCCAAGCAGCTCTCAAGGAAACTCAGTTTTCACACTCTATGCTTAGTGCCCTTTGAGTGCATTATCTAGGAATGAACCTGGTAGAGCATCCCACACAAACGAATGCTCCACATGCGGGTTTCACATGCCACCAACTCCACATTTACAGGCAACTTCAGCGCCACAGCCGTTTTCAGATAGCCCTCAATGCAAAGGCTCTAGACGCAAATATTGGTGTGAGAGCTAATTCAATCAAGGAAACACTGCACGTTGGTGAAGGGCATATTGAAGAAGGATCAGCCGAGTGGTTCTTGTGGGAGAACAACTCCATTTGGCTCACTAACTTCACACACCATCAGGCTTCCAAGCAGCTCTCAAGGAAACTCAGTTTTCACACTCTATGCTTAGTGCCCTTTGAGTGCATTATCTAGGAATGAACCTGGTAGAGCATCCCACACAAACGAATGCTCCACATGCGGGTTTCACATGCCACCAACTCCACATTCACAGGCAACTTCAGCGCCACAGCCGTTTTCAGATAGCCCTCAATGCAAAGGCTCTAGACGCAAACATTGGTGTGAGAGCTAATTCAATCAAGGAAACACTGCATGTTGGTGAAGGGCATATTGAAGAAGGATCAGCCGAGTGGTTCTTGTGGGAGAACAACTCCATTTGGCTCACTAACTTCACACACCATCAGGCTTCCAAGCAGCTCTCAAGGAAACTCAGTTTTCACACTCTATGCTTAGTGTCCTTTGAGTGCCTAGGACTGAAATGAAGCTTGGTGAGCATCCCACACAAACGAATGCTCCACATGCGGGTTTCACATGCCACCAACTCCACATTCACAGGCAACTTCAGCGCCACAGCCATTTTCAGATAGCCCTCAATGCAAAGGCTCTAGACGCAAATATTGGTGTGAGAGCTAATTCAATCAAGGAAACACTGCATGTTGGTGAAGGGCATATTGAAGAAGGATCAGCCGAGTGGTTCTTGTTGGAGAACAACTCCATTTGGCTCACTAACTTCACACACCATCAGGCTTCCAAGCAGCTCTCAAGGAAACTCAGTTTTCACACTCTATGCTTAGTGCCCTTTCACTGCATTATCTAGGAATGAATCTAGTAGAGAATCCCATACAAACGAATGCTCCACATGCGGGTTTCACATGCCACCAACTCCACATTCACAGGCAACTTCAGCGCCGCAACCGTTTTCAGATAGCCCTCAATGCAAAGGCTCTAGACGCAAATATTGGTGTGAGAGCTAATTCAATCAAGGAAACACTGCATGTTGGTGAAGGGCATATTGAAGAAGGATCAGCCGAGTGGTTCTTGTGGGAGAACAACTCCATTTGGCTCACTAACTTCACACACCATCAGGCTTCCAAGCAGCTCTCAAGGAAACTCAGTTTTCACACTCTAGGCTTAGTGACCTTTGAGTGCATTATCTAGGAGTAAACCTGGTAGAGCATCCCACACAAACGAATGCTCCACATGCGGGTTTCACATGCCACCAACTCCACATTCACAGGCAACTTCAGCGCCACAGCCGTTTTCAGATAGCCCTCAATTCAAAGGCTCTAGAAGCAAATATTGGTGTGAGACCTAATTCAATCAAGGAAACAGTGCGTGTTGCTGAAAGGCATATTGAAGAAGGATCAGCCGAGTGGTTCTTGTGGGAGAACAACTCCATTTGGCTCACTAACTTCACACACCATCAGGCTTCCAAGCAGCTCTCAAGGAAACTCAGTTTTCGCACTCTATGCTTAGTGCCCTTTGAGTGTCTAGGACTGAAATGAAGCTTGGTGAGCATCCTACACAAACGAATGCTCCACATGCGGTTTCACATGCCACCAACTCCACATTCACAGGCAACTTCAGCGCCACAGCCGTTTTCAGATAGCCCTCAATGCAAAGGCTCTAGATGCAAATATTGGTGTGAGAGCTAATTCAATCAAGGAAACACTGCATGTTGCTGAAGGGCATATTGAACAAGGATCAGCCGAGTGGTTCTTGTGGGAGAACAACTCCATTTGGCTCACTAACTTCACACACCATCAGGCTTCCAAGCAGCTCTCAACGAAACTCAGTTTTCACACTCTATGCTTAGTACCCTTTGAGTGCCTAGGACTGAAATGAATCTTGATGAGCATCCCACACAAACGAATGCTCCACATGCGGGTTTCACATGCCACCAACTCCACATTCACAGGCAACTTCAGCGCCACAGCCAATTTCAGATAGCCCTCAATGCAAAGGCTCTAGACGCAAATATTGGTGTGAGAGCTAATTCAATCAAGGAAACACTGCATGTTGGTGAAGGGCATAATGAAGAAGGATCAGCCGAGTGGTTCTTGTGGGAGAACAACTCCATTTGGCTCACTAACTTCACACACCATCAGGCTTCCAAGCAGCTCTCAAGGAAACTCAGTTTTCACACTCTATGCTTAGTGCCCTTTCAGTGCATTATCTAGGAATGAACCTGGTAGAGCATCCCACACAAAAGAATGCTCCACATGCGGGTTTCATATGCCACCAACTCCACATTCACAGGCAACTTCAGCGCCACAGCCGTTTTCAGATAGCCCTCAATGCAAAGGCTCTAGACGCAAATATTGGTGTGAGAGCTAATTCAATCAAGGAAACACTGCATGTTGGTGAAGGGCATATTGAAGAAGGATCAGCCGAGTGGTTCTTGTGGGAGAACAACTCCATTTGGCTCACTAACTTCACACACCATCAGGCTTCCAAGCAGCTCTCAAGGAAACTCAGTTTTCACACTCTATGCTTAGTACCCTTTGAGTGCATTATCTAGGAATGAACCTGGTAGAGCATCCCACACAAAAGAATGCTCCACATGCGGCTTTAACATGCCACCAACTCCACATTCACAGGCAACTTCAGCGCCACAGCCGTTTTCAGATAGCCCTCAATGCAAAGGCTCTAGACGCAAATATTGGTGTGAGAGCTAATTCAATCAAGGAAACACTGCATCTTGCTGAAAGGCATATTGAAGAAGGATCAGCCGAGTGGTTCTTGTGGGAGAACAACTCCATTTGGCTCACTAACTTCACACACCATCAGGCTTCCAAGCAGCTCTCAAGGAAACTCAGTTTTCACACTCTATGCTTAGTGCCCTTTGAGTGCCTAGGACTGAAATGAAGCTTGGTGAGCATCCCACACAAACGAATGCTCCACATGCGGCTTTCACATGCCACCAACTCCACATTCACAGGCAACTTCAGCGCCACAGCCATTTTTAGAAAGCCCTCAATGCAAAGGCTCTAGACGCAAATATTGGTGTGAGAGTTAATTCAATCAAGGAAACACTGCATCTTGCTGAAGGGCATATTGAAGAAGGATCAGCCAAGTGGTTCTTGTGGGAGAACAACTCCATTTGGCTCACTAACTTCACACACCATCAGACTTCCAAGCAGCTCTCAAGGAAACTCAGTTTTCACACTCTATGCTTAGTGCCCTTTGAGTGCATTATCTAGGAATGAACCTGGTAGAGCATCCCACAGAAACCAATGCTCCACATGCGGGTTTCTCATGCCACCAACTCCACATTCACAGGCAACTTCAGCGCCACAGCCGTTTTCAGATAGCCCTCAATGCAAAGGCTCTAGATGCAAATATTGGTGTGAGAGCTAATTCAATCAAGGAAACACTGCATGTTGCTGAAGGGCATATTGAAGAAGGATCAGCCGAGTGCTTCTTGTGGGAGAACAACTCCATTTGGCTCACTAACTTCACACACCATCAGGCTTCCAAGCAGCTCTCAAGGAAACTCAGTTTTCACACTCTATGCTTAGTGCCCTTTCACTGCATTATCTAGGAATGAACCTGGTAGAGCATCCCACACAAACGAATGCTCCACATGCGGGTTTCACATGCCACCAACTCCACATTCACAGGCAACTTCAGCGCCACAGCCGCTTTCAGATAGCCCTCAATGCAAAGGCTCTAGACGCAAATATTGGTGTGAGAGCTAATTCAATCAAGGAAACACTGCATGTTGGTGAAGGGCATATTGAAGAAGGATCAGCCGAGTGGTTCTTGTGGGAGAACAACTCCATTTGGCTCACTAACTTCACACACCATCAGGCTTCCAAGCAGCTCTCAAGGAAACTCAGTTTTCACACTCTATACTTAGTGCCCTTTGAGTGTCTAGGACTGAAATGAAGCTTGGTGAGCATCCTACACAAACGAATGCTCCACATGCGGTTTCACATGCCACCAACTCCACATTCACAGGCAACTTCAGCGCCACAGCCATTTTCAGATAGCCCTCAATGCAAAGGCTCTAGACGCAAATATTGGTGTGAGAGTTAATTCAATCAAGGAAACACTGCATGTTGGTGAAGGGCATATTGAAGAAGGATCAGCCAAGTGGTTCTTGTGGGAGAACAACTCCATTTGGCTCACTAATTTCACACACCATCAGGCTTCCAAGCAGCTCTCAAGGAAACTCAGTTTTCACACTCTAGGCTTAGTGTCCTTTGAGTGCCTAGGACTGAAATGAAGCTTGGTGAGCATCCCACACAAACGAATGCTCCACATGCGGGTTTCACATGCCACCAACTCCACATTCACAGGCAACTTCAGCGCCACAGCCGTTTTCAGATAGCCCTCAATGCAAAGGCTCTAGACGCAAATATTGGTGTGAGAGCTAATTCAATCAAGGAAACACTGCATGTTGCTGAAGGGCATATTGAAGAAGGATCAGCCGAGTGGTTCTTGTGGGAGAACAACTCCATTTGGCTCACTAACTTCACACACCATCAGGCTTCCAAGCAGCTCTCAAGGAAACTCAGTTTTCACACTCTATGCTTAGTGCCCTTTGAGTTCATTATCTAGGAATGAACGTGGTAGACCATCCCACACAAACGAATGCTCCACATGCGGGTTTCACATGCCACCAACTCCACATTCACAGGCAACTTCAGCGCCACAGCCGTTTTCAGATAGCCCTCAATGCAAAGGCTCTAGACGCAAATATTGGTGTGAGAGCTAATTCAATCAAGGAAACACTGCATGTTGGTGAAGGGCATATTGAAGAAGGATCAGCCGAGTGGTTCTTGTGGGAGAACAACTCCATTTGGCTCACTAACTTCACACACCATCAGGCTTCCAAGCAGCTCTCAAGGAAACTCAGTTTTCACACTCTATGCTTAGTGACCTTTGAGTGCATTATCTAGGAGTAAACCTGGTAGAGCATCCCACACAAACGAATGCTCCACATGCGGGTTTCACATGCCACCAACTCCACATTCACAGGCAACTTCAGCGCCACAGCCGTTTTCAGATAGCCCTCAATTCAAAGGCACTAGATGCAAATATTGGTGTGAGAGCTAATTCAATCAAGGAAACAGTGCGTGTTGCTGAAAGGCATATTGAAGAAGGATTAGCCGAGTGGTTCTTGTGGGAGAACAACTCCATTTGGCTCACTAACTTCACACACCATCAGGCTTCCAAGCAGCTCTCAAGGAAACTCAGTTTTCACACTCTATGCTTAGTGCCCTTTGAGTGCCTAGGACTGAAATGAAGCTTGGTGAGCATCCCACACAAAAGAATGCTCCACATGCGGGTTTCACATGCCACCAACTCCACATTCTCAGGCAAATCCAGCGCCACAGGTGTTTTCAGATAGCCCTCAATGCAAAGGCCCTAGACGCAAATATTGGTGTGAGAGCTAATTCAATCAAGGAAACACTGCATGTTGCTGAAGGGCATATTGAAGAAGGATCAGCCGAGTGGTTCTTGTGGGAGAACAACTCCATTTGGCTCACTAACTTCACACACCATCAGGCTTCCAAGCAGCTCTCAAGGAAACTCAGTTTTCACACTCTATGCTTAGTGCCCTTTCACTGCATTAACTAGGAATGAATCTAGTAGAGCATCCCATACAAACGAATGCTCCACATGCGGGTTTCACATGCCACCAACTCCACATTCACAGGCAACTTCAGCGCCACAGCCGTTGTCAGATAGCCCTCAATGCAAAGGCTCTAGACGCAAATATTCGTTTGAGAGCTAATTCAATCAAGGAAACACTGCATGTTGGTGAAGGGCATATTGAAGAAGGATAAACCAAGTGGTTCTTGTGGGAGAACAACTCCATTTGGCTCACTAACTTCACACACCATCAGGCTTCCAAGCAGCTCTCAAGGAAACTCAGTTTTCACACTCTATGCTTAGTGCCCTTTGAGTGCATTATCTAGGAATGAACCTGGTAGAGCATCCCACACAAACGAATGCTCCACATGCGGGTTTCACATGCCACCAACTCCACATTTACAGGCAACTTCAGCGCCACAGCCGTTTTCAGATAGCCCTCAATGCAAAGGCTCTAGACGCAAATATTGGTGTGAGAGCTAATTCAATCAAGGAAACACTGCACGTTGGTGAAGGGCATATTGAAGAAGGATCAGCCGAGTGGTTCTTGTGGGAGAACAACTCCATTTGGCTCACTAACTTCACACACCATCAGGCTTCCAAGCAGCTCTCAAGGAAACTCAGTTTTCACACTCTATGCTTAGTGCCCTTTGAGTGCATTATCTAGGAATGAACCTGGTAGAGCATCCCACACAAACGAATGCTCCACATGCGGGTTTCACATGCCACCAACTCCACATTCACAGGCAACTTCAGCGCCACAGCCGTTTTCAGATAGCCCTCAATGCAAAGGCTCTAGACGCAAACATTGGTGTGAGAGCTAATTCAATCAAGGAAACACTGCATGTTGGTGAAGGGCATATTGAAGAAGGATCAGCCGAGTGGTTCTTGTGGGAGAACAACTCCATTTGGCTCACTAACTTCACACACCATCAGGCTTCCAAGCAGCTCTCAAGGAAACTCAGTTTTCACACTCTATGCTTAGTGTCCTTTGAGTGCCTAGGACTGAAATGAAGCTTGGTGAGCATCCCACACAAACGAATGCTCCACATGCGGGTTTCACATGCCACCAACTCCACATTCAGAGGCAACTTCAGCGCCACAGCCATTTTCAGATAGCCCTCAATGCAAAGGCTCTAGACGCAAATATTGGTGTGAGAGCTAATTCAATCAAGGAAACACTGCATGTTGGTGAAGGGCATATTGAAGAAGGATCAGCCGAGTGGTTCTTGTTGGAGAACAACTCCATTTGGCTCACTAACTTCACACACCATCAGGCTTCCAAGCAGCTCTCAAGGAAACTCAGTTTTCACACTCTATGCTTAGTGCCCTTTCACTGCATTATCTAGGAATGAATCTAGTAGAGAATCCCATACAAACGAATGCTCCACATGCGGGTTTCACATGCCACCAACTCCACATTCACAGGCAACTTCAGCGCCGCAACCGTTTTCAGATAGCCCTCAATGCAAAGGCTCTAGACGCAAATATTGGTGTGAGAGCTAATTCAATCAAGGAAACACTGCATGTTGGTGAAGGGCATATTGAAGAAGGATCAGCCGAGTGGTTCTTGTGGGAGAACAACTCCATTTGGCTCACTAACTTCACACACCATCAGGCTTCCAAGCAGCTCTCAACGAAACTCAGTTTTCACACTCTATGCTTAGTACCCTTTGAGTGCCTAGGACTGAAATGAATCTTGATGAGCATCCCACACAAACGAATGCTCCACATGCGGGTTTCACATGCCACCAACTCCACATTCACAGGCAACTTCAGCGCCACAGCCAATTTCAGATAGCCCTCAATGCAAAGGCTCTAGACGCAAATATTGGTGTGAGAGCTATTCAATCAAGGAAACACTGCATGTTGGTGAAGGGCATATTGAAGAAGGATCAGCCGAGTGGTTCTTGTGGGAGAACAACTCCATTTGGCTCACTAACTTCACACACCATCAGGCTTCCAAGCAGCTCTCAAGGAAACTCAGTTTTCACACTCTATGCTTAGTGCCCTTTCAGTGCATTATCTAGAATGAACCTGGTAGAGCATCCCACACAAAAGAATGCTCCACATGCGGGTTTCATATGCCACCAACTCCACATTCACAGGCAACTTCAGCGCCACAGCCGTTTTCAGATAGCCCTCAATGCAAAGGCTCTAGACGCAAATATTGGTGTGAGAGCTAATTCAATCAAGGAAACACTGCATGTTGGTGAAGGGCATATTGAAGAAGGATCAGCCGAGTGGTTCTTGTGGGAGAACAACTCCATTTGGCTCACTAACTTCACACACCATCAGGCTTCCAAGCAGCTCTCAAGGAAACTCAGTTTTCACACTCTATGCTTAGTACCCTTTGAGTGCATTATCTAGGAATGAACCTGGTAGAGCATCCCACACAAAAGAATGCTCCACATGCGGCTTTAACATGCCACCAACTCCACATTCACAGGCAACTTCAGCGCCACAGCCGTTTTCAGATAGCCCTCAATGCAAAGGCTCTAGACGCAAATATTGGTGTGAGAGCTAATTCAATCAAGGAAACACTGCATCTTGCTGAAGGGCATATTGAAGAAGGATCAGCCGAGTGGTTCTTGTGGGAGAACAACTCCATTTGGCTCACTAACTTCACACACCATCAGGCTTCCAAGCAGCTCTCAAGGAAACTCAGTTTTCACACTCTATGCTTAGTGCCCTTTGAGTGCCTAGGACTGAAATGAAGCTGGTGAGCATCCCACACAAACGAATGCTCCACATGCGGCTTTCACATGCCACCAACTCCACATTCACAGGCAACTTCAGCGCCACAGCCATTTTTAGAAAGCCCTCAATGCAAAGGCTCTAGACGCAAATATTGGTGTGAGAGTTAATTCAATCAAGGAAACACTGCATCTTGCTGAAGGGCATATTGAAGAAGGATCAGCCAAGTGGTTCTTGTGGGAGAACAACTCCATTTGGCTCACTAACTTCACACACCATCAGACTTCCAAGCAGCTCTCAAGGAAACTCAGTTTTCACACTCTATGCTTAGTGCCCTTTGAGTGCATTATCTAGGAATGAACCTGGTAGAGCATCCACAGAAACCAATGCTCCACATGCGGGTTTCTCATGCCACCAACTCCACATTCACAGGCAACTTCAGCGCCACAGCCGTTTTCAGATAGCCCTCAATGCAAAGGCTCTAGATGCAAATATTGGTGTGAGAGCTAATTCAATCAAGGAAACACTGCATGTTGCTGAAGGGCATATTGAAGAAGGATCAGCCGAGTGCTTCTTGTGGGAGAACAACTCCATTTGGCTCACTAACTTCACACACCATCAGGCTTCCAAGCAGCTCTCAAGGAAACTCAGTTTTCACACTCTATGCTTAGTGCCCTTTCACTGCATTATCTAGGAATGAACCTGGTAGAGCATCCCACACAAACGAATGCTCCACATGCGGGTTTCACATGCCACCAACTCCACATTCACAGGCAACTTCAGCGCCACAGCCGCTTTCAGATAGCCCTCAATGCAAAGGCTCTAGACGCAAATATTGGTGTGAGAGCTAATTCAATCAAGGAAACACTGCATGTTGGTGAAGGGCATATTGAAGAAGGATCAGCCGAGTGGTTCTTGTGGGAGAACAACTCCATTTGGCTCACTAACTTCACACACCATCAGGCTTCCAAGCAGCTCTCAAGGAAACTCAGTTTTCACACTCTATACTTAGTGCCCTTTGAGTGCCTAGGACTGAAATGAAGCTTGGTGAGCATCCTACACAAACGAATGCTCCACATGCGGTTTCACATGCCACCAACTCCACATTCACAGGCAACTTCAGCGCCACAGCCATTTTCAGATAGCCCTCAATGCAAAGGCTCTAGACGCAAATATTGGTGTGAGAGTTAATTCAATCAAGGAAACACTGCATGTTGGTGAAGGGCATATTGAAGAAGGATCAGCCAAGTGGTTCTTGTGGAGAACAACTCCATTTGGCTCACTAATTTCACACACCATCAGGCTTCCAAGCAGTTCTCAAGGAAACTCAGTTTTCACACTCTATGCTTAGTGCCCTTTGAGTGCATTATCTAGGAATGAACCTGGTAGAGCATCCCACACAAACGAATGCTCCACATGCGGGTTTCACATGCCACCAACTCCACATTCACCTGCAACTTCAGCGCCACAGCCGTTTTAAGGTAGCCCTCAATGCAAAGGCTCTAGATGCAAATATTGGTGTGAGAGCTAATTCAATCAAGGAAACACTGCATGTTGCTGAAGGGCATATGAAAAAAATCAGCCGAGTGGTTCTTGTGGGAGAACAACTCCATTTGGCTCACTAACTTCACACACCATCAGGCTTCCAAGCAGCTCTCAAGGAAACTCAGTTTTCACACTCTATGCTTAGTGCCCTTTCACTGCATTATCTAGGAATGAAACTGGTACAGCATCCCACACAAAAGAATGCTCCACATGCGGGTTTCACATGCCACCAACTCCACATTCACAGGCAACTTCAGCGCCACAGCCGTTTTCAGATAGCCCTCATGCAAAGGCTCTAGACGCAAATATTGGTGTGAGAGCTAATTCAATCAAGGAAACACTGCATGTTGGTGAAGGGCATATTGAAGAAGGATCAGCCGAGTGGTTCTTGTGGGAGAACAACTCCATTTGGCTCACTAACTTCACACACCATCAGGCTTCCAAGCAGCTCTCAAGGAAACTCAGTTTTCACACTCTATGCTTAGTGACCTTTCAGGGAATTATCTAGGAATGAATCTAGTAGAGCATCCCACACAAACGAATGCTCCACATGCGGGTTTCACATGCCACCAACTCCACATTCACAGCAACTTCAGCGCCACAGCCGTTTTCAGATAGCCCTCAATGCAAGGCTCTAGACGCAAATATTGGTGTGAGAGCTAATTCAATCAAGGAAACACTGCATGTTGGTGAAGGGCATATTGAAGAAGGATCAGCCGAGTGGTTCTTGTGGAGAACAACTCCATTTGGCTCACTAACTTCACACACCATCAGGCTTCCAAGCAGCTCTCAAGGAAACTCAGTTTTCACACTCTATGCTTAGTGCCCTTTGAGTGCATTATCTAGGAATGAACCTGGTAGACCATCCGAACAAACGAATGCTCCACATGCGGGTTTCTCATGCCACCAACTCCACATTCACAGGCAACTTCAGCGCCACAGCCGTTTTCAGATAGCCCTCAATGCAAAGGCTCTAGACGCAAATATTGGTGTGAGAGCTAATTCAATCAAGGAAACACTGCATGTTGGTGAAGGGCATATTGAAGAAGGATCAGCCGAGTGGTTCTTGTGGGAGAACAACTCCATTTGGCTCACTAACTTCACACACCATCAGGCTTCCAAGCAGCTCTCAAGGAAACTCAGTTTTCACACTCTATGCTTAGTGCCCTTTGAGTGCATTATCTAGGAATGAACCTGGTAGAGCATCCCACACAAAAGAATGCTCCACATGCGGCTTTCACATGCCACCAACTCCACATTCACAGGCAACTTCAGCGCCACAGCCGTTTTCAGATAGCCCTCAATGCAAAGGCTCTAGACGCAAATATTGGTGTGAGAGCTAATTCAATCAAGGAAACACTGCATCTTGCTGAAGGGCATATTGAAGAAGGATCAGCCGAGTGGTTCTTGTGGGAGAACAACTCCATTTGGCTCACTAACTTCACACACCATCAGGCTTCCAAGCAGCTCTCAAGGAAACTCAGTTTTCACACTCTATGCTTAGTGCCCTTTGAGTGCATTATCTAGGAATGAACCTGGTAGAGCATCCCACAGAAACCAATGCTCCACATGCGGGTTTCTCATGCCACCAACTCCACATTCACAGGCAACTTCAGCGCCACAGCCATTTTCAGATAGCCCTCAAAGCAAAGGCTCTAGACGCAAATATTGTTGTGAGAGTTAATTCAATCAAGGAAACACTGCATGTTGGTGAAGGGCATATTGAAGAAGGATCAGCCGAGTGGTTCTGGTGGGAGAACAACTCCATTTGGATCACTAATTTCACACACCATCAGGCTTCCAAGCAGCTCTCAAGGAAACTCAGTTTTCACTCTCTATGCTTAGTGCCCTTTGAGTGCATTATCTAGGAATGAACCTGGTAGAGCATCCCACACAAACGAATGCTCCACATGCGGGTTTCACATGCCACCAACTCCACATTCACAGGCAACTTCAGCGCCACAGCCGTTTTCAGATAGCCCTCAATGCAAAGGCTCTAGACGCAAATATTGGTGTGAGAGCTAATTCAATCAAGGAAACACTGCATGTTGCTGAAGGGCATATTGAAGAAGGATCAGCCGAGTGGTTCTTGTGGCAGAACAACTCCATTTGGCTCACTAATTTCACACACCATCAGGCTTCCAAGCAGCTCTCAAGGAAACTCAGTTTTCACACTCTATGCTTAGTGCCCTTTCACTGCATTATCTAGGAATGAACCTGGTAGAGCATCCCACACAAACGAATGCTCCACATGCGGGTTTCACATGCCACCAACTCCACATTCACAGGCAAATTCAGCGCCACAGCCGTTTTCAGATAGCCCTCAATGCAAAGGCTCTAGACGCAAATATTGGTGTGAGAGCTAACTCAATCAAGGAAACACTGCATCTTGGTGAAAGGCATATTGAAGAAGGATCAGCCAAGTGGTTCTTGTGGGAGAACAACTCCATTTGGCTCACTAACTTCACACACCATCAGGCTTCCAAGCAGCTCTCAAGGAAACTCAGTTTTCACACTCTATGCTTAGTGCCCTTTGAGTGCCTAGGACTGAAATGAAGCTTGGTGAGCATCCCACACAAAAGAATGCTCCACATGCGGGTTTCACATGCCACCAACTCCACATTCACAGGCAACTTCAGCGCCACAGCCGTTTTCAGATAGCCCTCAATGCAAAGGCTCTAGACGCAAATATTGGTGTGAGAGCTAATTCAATCAAGGAAACACTGCATGTTGGTGAAGGGCATATTGAAGAAGGATCAGCCGAGTGGTTCTTGTGGGAGAACAACTCCATTTGGCTCACTAACTTCACACACATCAGGCTTCCAAGCAGCTCTCAAGGAAACTCAGTTTTCACACTCTATGCTTAGTGCCCTTTGAGTGCATTATCTAGGAATGAACCTGGTAGAGCATCCA